>NC_086449.1:624601165-624857464 GCF_028390025.1 Pseudophryne corroboree | reverse complement strand
ATGGGTGTCAAAGATGACCCTCAGAACAACATTCGCTGACAAGGTACCAGCTGCAATTTCCTGAATTCAGATTCCAACCGTGATCCAGGTGTGTCTGCAACAGAGTAGCCGAGTTGACCTTTATGAGAAGATTGTCTAAGTATCACAATGATACCTTCTGCAGCAGGCTCGCCATCACTGCCATGATTTTTGTGATAATGCGCAGGGACACGGCCAGACCAAGCAGCATGGCCTGGAACGGATAATGAGCCGATCCAATCGCAAACATGAGGAGAGCATGATGAGCGGCCCAAATAAAAACGCAAAAGGTACACTTCCCTTGTCGATGGATGCCAAAAAAAATGATGTCCTCCATGTTGCAGATTACCAGTTTCAGAGATTCCATTTGAAAGTTATACACCCAAAGTCTGGGATTCAAGGTGTAAAGATTCAGAAATAGTCAGAATGATCTATCTATCTGGCTTCAAGAATAAAGTGTAGTAAAACACCTTGAGGTTGATTAAGTAACCTCTGAAAATGATGCCCAACAACCATGAGGACTCTGCCCACCAGTCACTAAACTGGAGCAAGCAACCTCCTACCCTCAATTAGACCAGGTGAGGAGAGACAACATCAGGCATTAGGTTTCTCAGAAGTCTTGGCTCCCGAGCATCTGTTGGCCTCGGAAAATATGCCTCTTGGTGCAGAACCCCTGCTAGGAAAGAATCTGCCTCAGGTTGGTGGGTTGTCCCCTAGTGGATGACCCCCTTAAAGGAAGAGCTAAAAGCATGAAACATCTAACCTCACTGCTTTGGTCCAGCAACCGGTAGAAAGGTGCTTTTGCTGCCTGTAGCTTGGGCAAATATCATATCTAACTTGGACCCAAAATGATCCTTGAAAAATGTTTGGATTCTGAACCCACTTCCCAGGTGCGGAGCTAAAGGGCCCTCCTAGCCAAAACGTCTGTAGCCGAAAAGCCAGGATGATGACTAACCTCCATCCTGCACAGCCTCATAAACATATTTCCCCACACCATTGAGTCGATTCACTAAATCCATCAGGGAGTCTCTGAAGGAATCATCCTAGAGCCCTGCTAAGAGCTTGTCGGCCCAGTTCTCCATGGCCCAGGCCAGCGAAGGTTGGACAACCACCCTAGGGCCTATAAAAATAGTCTTAAGAAAACATTCAAGTATCATGTTTAAAGAATCCAAAGCCATAACTGGAAGAGCAGTAGTCTTAGCCATGTGTGCCACTGGGGCATCTACCGTGGGAGATTGCTCCAACTTAAACACATGATCCGCTAGAAGCAGATAAAGTGAGGCAAACTGTCGAGGGACAGAAAACTTTTTATCTAGCAATGTCTAGGCTTCCTCAATAATTCCGAAAGATCTGAAGTAGTAACTACTCTCTTATGTGAAAGAGGACATAGTCTCCACCTGGATATCCAAATCTAGGCAGTCAAGAGAATGCTGAATTGCAGTAATGAAATCTCAACTCCATGACCAAAAGAAGAAATCTAGGTCAGGTGGAACTAACTTGTATAGCATACCACCTTCTTCTCCTCCAAGAGACCCTTGGAAGAAGGAAGATATCATGACTGTGGTTTTTGTGAACCTGGCGTGTATGTGAAGACTGTGTATATTTGGCTGGTCTGTGGGAATCAGTGAGATGAAGTAGTAAGGAGCAATCCCTGACCGGGGGGCGAACCCGGGCCTCGGCAGAGGGAGCCATATCCTGACCACTGGATCACCAGGGACTTGGTGTTGATAGCAGGATGGTGAATGTATTGGTAAAAACGAACTGGATATACTGTCACAGGAGTAGTTGTTTGTGTACTCAAGGTTACTATGAAATAGGTTCTCTGGAGTTGCGCAGAACTGGGAGTAGAGCTGAAGACATTGAATCGGACTGGTTACCGGTGAGACTGAGAACCGCACTGTGAACTGGGCTGGGTACCGGTATAACTGGAACACAACTGTAATCCGGACTGGTACCGGATATAACTGGAAATGCAACTGTATGCAGAACAGTGACTGTGGCTGTGACTTTAAGATAAGGCTGAAGAAGAACTGAAGACTGTAGCTGAGACTTTAAGACGAGGCTGAAGATTACTGCGGCTTTGTCTTCAGGACGAGACGGATACTGGATATAACTGGTAACACAACTGTAATCCAGACTGGGTAGCAAAAGAGCAGAGTTTTACAGGAACCAAGGTAAAAGTGTTACCTCTTAGGGAGCTCAGCTACTAAGCTCACACAGAGCTGTGTGACACAAGGAACTGGACGATTCTGCAACACTAGTCTCTTTACTTCTACTTCCTGGTCCTTGGTGATTGGTGAACAGGATCAGGTGATTCAGGGAGTCTCGGGCTGGCACGGGATTGGATAGCTCATGGTCAGGTGAGCTGACACTGTCATGTCAAAACTCCAGGTTAGGCTCTGATGTGGAGTGAGGCCTAGTAGGCTGGAAAAACACTGAAGCCTAAACTCCTAAAATGAGCAGAGGATGCTGACTTTTAGGCCCAAACACCAGAGAGCCGAGCACAGTGGAGAAGGTATCTGGTGACCACTGGAGTCAGAGAGGCATATAGTATAATGACAACATGACAGAAGACACTTATGGGCATCCCACAGTCTAGGATACTCAAAGAACCATTGTAAATAAAGAGGTAACCTTCTCAAAATGTGAAGCCTTGCGCTCCACGGTCCGAAGCCATGGTGGGTCAGACAGTGGCTGAGAACCCACTTCTCTGGGAGTATGGAAATCTAGTCCTTATACTGAGGAAACAGTCATGGTGGTGGCCTTAACCTGTTCCTCCCCTCTGAAGTGCTACCAGTGTCAACAGTTCTGATAACGATCGGCCCAGAGCTTGTGCCAGCTCCACCATGGCAGATGGTGAAAGGGTAAGAAACACAGAAAGGTGTAATATTCAAACCAACACAACAGAATGCAGTCCGAAGTTCTAAATGTAGAAAATACAAGAACACTGCAGCAAATTACGCACTAGGCAGGTTAGACAATAATGACTGTGATAATAGGTCCCTACTAATTAGCTTCCTATTGGCGAAACACACATGCATTCACAGAACAAAACCTCCTACAGAGAAATACCCACAGCCCTAGTATTGTATAGAAGAGTGGGGGGTAGAGGAGAAAGAGGTAGCCAGATTCTGGTACCCGGTAGAGTCATCCATGTATCTTGGAGGTCTGAGGAGTACTCCACGTCTGAGCTGCTGCTGGTGGTGGGAGTATAGCGGGCAGTCTACATGCAGACGCACACCTTGTAGGGTATGCAGGAGAAGCTGTCCCCTTCCTCCAGGGGCTAAAAGGGAGGTATAACCTGCAAATAGGAGCACTTCCCTTCCAGGTGGCTCTAAAGGGCCCTACCAGCAAGTGCTACAGAGTGAGTAGCAGTCGCTAAACCCGCCCCCATCCCAGAGTCATACCCATTACTAGAAAGGTGCCCCTTATAAAGTGGACCTTAAGTGTACATACTGTAGTTTTCAAATCATTTTTTACATTTAAAACAAAGCACATAAGTTTAGTCTTCTTTATCATGCCTATTATATGCATGTACACACACACAATATCATATGTCTATGAAAGTTTTGTTTTGCTTTTTCCCTTTTCCTATTCATTTAATTTATTTATTTATTTTTTAAATCGAAGTGTTTTTGCTGTACAGGTTCAAATGTGCCACGCTCACAGCAATATGGGAACTATCCAGATTGCTTTACTCTAAATAGGAATTAGCAACACATTTAGAAATATGAATTATTGTAGCCGTTAAGGTGAGTAATGTAAACCTATCCCAAGTGTAAACTGTATCAATGATATAAAGATGAAACACTTAAAGTTCCCATGCTACAAAAGATGAACTCACATTATCAACCATCACCCTCTGGATGGGTTTTTTGACATCCTGCACCTTCTGGCCTTCATATCCTGGAACTAACATGACCTGGGCGACAAAGAGACCCCTATGTAAATAAAGCTGCTTTATAGGACTTCAACAGAAAATAAATAAAACAATATAACATATACATACTCCCTCATAAAATCCTTTAAGGTATACTTTCTCCTTCGCTTCAATCAGCTTTTCCTTATCATTTTGACTCTGGATTTTCAGCTCATCACAGACCAATGGAGCAGAGAGGTTTCCATAGCCAGGGATCTCAATGATGGGTACCTGGAGAGAGGGGCCATCAGGATAAGGAAACGGAGGGTATATTCTACTTCAAGGAAAAGTGAGAACTGCAACTAATTTACACAACTAGAAATTAAACAACATTTAGCTGAGGACCTTATCTAGCATATGGACAGAAATCAGAAAGGCAATGGCAAACACACACCCTTGCTGGTAGGCACAACATAGATTGGTAGGACTGTGCAAACATTTTTGAACATTACATTAGTGTGTGCATGGAATTACACTTTCAAATGTTGATCAACCTGTGATATTCTTTATACCGCTTTCAGACTGCCGGAATTACCAGAGTTATTGCCGGTCAACCTGGATCGCGGCTGTGTGAAAGGGTCCCTTAAACAATAACCAGAGTCCAGTGACCCAGGAATCCGACCAGGGTAGTGATCAGGGTTGGGCACGGGAAGCACCTGGGTAATGGGCAAACAAATGACCCTTTTACAGCATGGGGATTGTCAGAACTGCCACGGATCTGACAATCCCTATGCTGTAAATGGGTCATCTGCTTGGATATGTCATCTCCAACTTCCGGCAGTACAGTTATCACAACACCCGTGTGTGTAAACAGGTCCTGTCCTGGTTCTGACCAAGATTGGAACAGTGTTCCAAATCTGGGTTGGACCCAGGATTTTGGCGTGAAAGGGGTATTAGTTTAATATTGTACAGAATAAACTAGAAGCCATCTTATTATAGTGGGTTAAGACACATTTCCAACCACAGTAAGGCCTTGGCTGCATATTTTTCATCTCAGCTGTGTTTTATTTCTTGTAAACCTTTTTATGTACCATTCATACTATCATCCTGAAAGGGTGCAACAGGCAGTAAGTTTCCAGTTCCATAGTAAATTGGGAGGTAAAATTGTGATAGGGATATCAAGACGTATAAGCAAAATAAAACCAAGCTTGTTTATCATAGACTATTGACTTTAAAGTCTCTTTAAATAATGTTTTTTTATTACAGAAAAAAAACAAAAACATTAAATACCACACTTGTGTAGAACAATTATAATACACTAGTTACCAGCCTGTCAACATTATGGAACATAATACACTAACATATTTGGTGATGTTGAAAAAAAGACCAGCAGTCCATCGAGTTCAACCTGAATTATATTATATTCCCTATTCTATTTAAAAGCAATATCCTCGGATATCTTTTTCGTTAGAAATTTATCTAACCCATTTTTAAACGCATTGACTGAGTCCGCCATTACAACCTTCTCTGGCAGTGAATTCCATATTCATATTGCCCTTACAGTGAAGAATCCCTTCCTGCGAGGAGTACAACATTTCCTCACCTCAAGCCTTAGCGGGTGTCCGCACGTTTTGTATAGAGGTCTCTTAGTAAATAACTCACATGAACGCTCATATTTCCCCTTTATATATTTGTAAATATTAATCACATCTCCTCTTAGTCGTCTCCTTTCTACTGTATCCATATCTAACCTAGAAAGCCTCTCTTCATAGTCCAGCGTCTCCAACCCCTTAATCAATTTGGTAGCTCTCCTCTGAACCTTTTCAAGTTCTAATACAGTATGTCTCTTTTATAGTGTGGTGCTCAGAACTATGCACAAAACTCAAGATGTGGCCGTACCAATGATTTGTACAGTGGGAGGATTACGCTCTCATCCCTTGTCTCAATTCCCCTTTTTATTGCATGCTAACACCTTATTTGCCTTTGTTGCTGCACTTTGACATTGTATACTGTTGCTAAATCGACTATCAATGAGCACCCCCAAATCCTTTTCTAATACCGTTTCCCCTATATTTTCCCCATTTAATTGGTAATTTGTGTATTTATTCTTAGTGGCAAAGTGCATACCTTTACATTTTCCCACATTAAACCTCATACACCATTTCATTGCCCAAACTCCCAGTTTAGATAAATCGCTCTGAAGAGACTCCACATCCACATCAGACTTGATTACCCTAAATATGTTAGTATCATCAAAAATTGACACTGTGCTATCTATTCCTTCTCCTAGATCATTTATTAATATGTTCAACTGCTCTGTCGGGCGCCATCTAGTGGCCACTGATGCACAAAACACTTGAATTCCCCCAATAGAGGAGAGAGCAGCAGTAGCCTTTAATTATATAGGACTAGTTAAAAGCCTGTCAAAATGACGGACACCAGGGCCGGATTATAGGGTGGGACAGTCGCTACTCACACAGGATCTGCCGGGTTTCTGAAAGTCCTGCTGCTGGGAGCCGGGGCTCTGTCATGCTGAGTATGTAGCATTAGCCTTTTATAAATATAGATGCTGTATATCTGTAATGGGCAGGCTATAATGATGTAGCACTATATTCACCAGTACTTTCACGTGTAAGCTCACCAGTACCCGCACAGCTCTTGCACAGTCCGGAGGTAGAAGACACCAGTAGCTGGCCTGGGGGGTCTGGGCATGGCCTGTGCGGGGTGTGGGAGGGGCAAGCACAGGACCCCGCCCCTCCACGGCACGCAGTATATATATAAGACAGTAGAGCCAATTATCTGCCTCCTCACACGCATCATCTGCAGCTCCAGCGCCGACCCCACTTCCTTCGTGTCACCATACTGCTCACCCCACATATTGTGGCATCATCAAAAATTGACACTGTTTTTGACACTTCCTGCCGGACGATTTACCTTCTCCCCCTGTCGGTAAGGGGCTACACGTGTCCCCAGTGCCCCCCACGCTGCGGGACCATGTGGTGGTTCCTACATCCGTTTCCTGGTTACTGCTGCTACTTGTTGATGAGTACTGGGATGGCAAGTAACCTGGGGTTGCAGCATAGTGCAGTGATCGCGCCAAGTCCAAAAAAAAGTCAGTCCCAGGTACCCCTCACTTTCAAAAATGTGGGTCCTGCTTGTCCTGTCCTTTTCTGGGCCCCAGCGGAAGGAAGGTTTTTATTAATCTTATTAATTATAAAAATATAAAAACAGAGACTTGATTTGGACACTACAAAGTGTTGCAAGGGGGAGGAGGGGGTGACAATGCTGCTGGGCTGTGCAGCATACAGGACACTGCACCAGAGCTGGAACTAGACATTTTGGCGCACTAAGGCAGAAAGAGAATTGGTGCTGCCCTTCCTCCATGCCAAAGCACGGACAGTGCGCGGCGAAGGCGCGCAGCAAACATTTAGAGGTGTGGCTTTGTGGGGAAGGGGCGTGGCCACATAATAGTGACAATTTACATTGCGCCAGGCAGAGCACTGAGACGCACTGCGCCAGGCAGAGCACTGAGTCGCATTGCGCCAGGTAGAGCACTGCACTGACACAGATTTCAGTAATCACCTCAGACCTCCAGCCCCCCCCCCTCCAGACAGCGTCGCAGGAACCCACTACAGCAAGCCCATCCACCACCCCACATACAGCCTGCTGCAGCCTGGACACACATGACGCCGGCAGCGGGTTGGGGGGTGTGGGGGGAGGGTACCGGGCTGGGGGCACAGGGCAGATGCGGAGCGGCACTCACCGTTGCAGAGGAGGGCACTGTGCTGGGTGAACGGGGCTAGTCTCTTGGTGCTGGCGGCAGAGCCCATGGTCAGCGTGCAGCGAGGGGGAGGTGGAGCTGTGCCGGGTGAGCGGGACCAGTCTGCCCGCACTGCAGCACAGATTCATGGTGCTGGCGGCGGAGCCCCGGTCATTGCGCAGCGGTGAGGGGGATCCAAAGCGTGCCGGACTGGCAGGAGAAGCCACTGGCTATGATTGGCTGGAGACTACAGGAGGTGGTTGGCTGGGAAACAGCCAGTCCCCTCCTGTGTCCTCTGACTGGCTAGTGCGATGTCACACAGATCCAGATGAGCGTGTCCTGTGGGACCCGCTCATCTTCTAAACGTGGGTTCCAGGTGGTTGTTTTTGGGTAAAATACGCACCATAGCACGTTTTTGCGATCACGGATAGTATATGGAGGAGGGGGTTCAGGATATGCGGTATATGTCGAGAGCAGTATATGGAGGAGGGAGGTGCCCTGAATGTAGAATATAGCATACCTCCCAACATGACCCTCTCCAGGAGGGACAGAATGCTCTGCTCCTGGACTTCCCTCTTCATTTATGATTTATATGCCATCACCTGTGGTGAATCACCTCTCTTCTCCATTAACCTGTTCAAAACAGGTGCTGGCAATCATAAATTAAGAGAAAAGTCCAGGAGCAGAACATTCTGTCCCTCCCTGAGAGGGTTATGTTGAGAGGTATGATACGCGGGCACTACATGGAAGGGTATGAGGGTGCAGTGTGTATATAGGGGCAGTATATGGTGGAGGGTGCAGTGTACATAGGGTGTGTGTGTGTGTCCTTGTCCCTCCAGTGGCTGCCAGCTGCACCACAGAGGTGAGGAGCAGTGTTAGATTAATGTAATCGTAAGTGGAAATCAAACAAAAGGATAGAAAATCCAGTCAATTTTGAATATGAAAGGCTGTTATAAATGGCAACTGCCACACCAAAAACCTACCCATACCACCACTCTCTCCATATTCAGCAAGTGTGAAACAATCATATCAGTGCTTTTATTTAATTATCAGCAGGCTTTAACTTCTCCCTGCATTATCACTTTCATTTTTCTTTAGTCTGTGTGGCGGCCTCTAGTGGCCACCAGCACACATAACAGACTTTGAGTAGCAGTTAGCCAATCATATATTATATAGGATAAGTGAATACAATGTGTAAGCAGAAAATATACTCACAGGCTCAAAAGGCAAAACCATTTCATCTTTTATCCCATACTTCAGTCTCAGCGCCTGCAGAGGTAAAAAGAGCATATCAACGAGAATACATCTTAAAATAAGATTTTACTTACCGGTAAATCTATTTCTCGTAGTCCGTAGAGGATGCTGGGACTCCGTAAGGACCATGGGGAACAGACGGGCTCCGCAGGAGATAGGGCACTTTAAGTAAGCTTTGGATTCTGGGTGTGCACTGGCCCCTCCTCCAGACCTCAGGTAGGGAAACTGTGCCCAGAGGAGATGGACAGTACGAGGAAGGATTTTTGTAAATCTAAGGGCGAGATTCATACCAGCCACACCAATCACACCGTATAACTTGTGATAACTTACCCAGTTAACAGTATGAACAACAACATAGCCACGGTATCACCGAAAACTATAACATAACCCTTATGTAAGCAATAATAAGATTTTACTTACCGATAAATCTATTTCTCGTAGTCCGTAGTGGATGCTGGGACTCCGTAAGGACCATGGGGAATAGCGGCTCCGCAGGAGACAGGGCACAAGAATAAAAGCTTTAGGATCAGGTGGTGTGCACTGGCTCCTCCCCCTATGACCCTCCTCCAAGCCTCAGTTAGGATACTGTGCCCGGACGAGCGTACATAATAAGGAAGGATATTGAATCCCGGGTAAGACTCATACCAGCCACACCAATCACACCGTACAACTCGTGATCTGAACCCAGTTAACAGTATGATAAAACGAAAGGGAGCCTCTGAAAAGATGGCTCACAACAATAATAACCCGAATTTTTGTAACAATAACTATATACAAGTATTGCAGACAATCCGCACTTGGGATGGGCGCCCAGCATCCACTACGGACTACGAGAAATAGATTTATCGGTAAGTAAAATCTTATTTTCTCTGACGTCCTAGTGGATGCTGGGACTCCGTAAGGACCATGGGGATTATACCAAAGCTCCCAAACGGGCGGGAGAGTGCGGATGACTCTGCAGCACCGAATGAGAGAACTCCAGGTCCTCCTCAGCCAGGGTATCAAATTTGTAGAATTTAGCAAACGTGTTTGCCCCTGACCAAGTAGCTGCTCGGCAAAGTTGTAAAGCCGAGACCCCTCGGGCAGCCGCCCAAGATGAGCCCACTTTCCTTGTGGAATGGGCTTTTACCGATTTTGGCTGTGGCAGGCCTGCCACAGAATGTGCAAGCTGAATTGTACTACAAATCCAACGAGCAATCGTCTGCTTAGAAGCAGGAGCACCCAGTTTGTTGGGTGCATACAGGATAAACAGCGAGTCAGATTTTCTGACTCCAGCCGTCCTGGAAACATATATTTTCAGGGCCCTGACAACGTCAAGCAACTTAGAGTCCTCCAAGTCCCTAGTAGCCGCAGGTACCACAATAGGTTGGTTCATGTGAAATGCAGAAACCACCTTAGGTAGAAATTGAGGACGAGTCCTCAATTCTGCCATGTCAGAATGAAAAATTAAGTAAGGGCTTTTATATGATAAAGCCGCCAATTCTGACACACGCCTGGCTGAAGCCAGGGCTAACAGCATCGTCACCTTCCATGTGAGATATTTTAAGTCCACAGTGGTGAGTGGTTCAAACCAATGTGACTTTATGAAACTCAACACAACATTGAGATCCCAAGGTGCCACTGGAGGCACAAAAGGAGGCTGTATATGCAGTACCCCTTTTACAAATGTCTGAACTTCAGGCACTGAAGCCAGTTCTTTCTGGAAGAAAATCGACAGGGCCGAAATTTGAACCTTAATGGACCCTAATTTTAGGCCCATAGATAGTCCTGTTTGCAGGAAATGGAGGAAACGACCCAGTTGAAATTCCTCTGTAGGTGCCTTCTTGGCCTCACACCACGCAACATTTTTTCGCCAAATGCGGTGATAATGTTTTGCGGTTACGTCCTTCCTGGCCTTGACCAGGGTAGGGATGACTTCATCTGGAATGCCTTTTTCCTTCAGGATCCGGCGTTCAACCGCCATGCCGTCAAACGCAGCCGCGGTAAGTCTTGAAACAGACAAGGCCCCTGCTGGAGCAGGTCCTTTCTTAGACGTAGAGGCCACGGTTCGTCCGTGAGCATCTCTTGAAGTTCCGGGTACCAAGTCCTTCTTGGCCAATCCGGAACCACGAGTATAGTTCTTACTCCTCTCCTTCTTATGATTCTCAGTACTTTTGGTATGAGAGGCAGAGGAGGGAACACATACACTGACTGGTACACCCACGGCGTTACCAGAGCGTCCACCGCTATTGCCTGAGGGTCCCTTGACCTGGCGCAATATCTGTCTAGTTTTTTGTTTAGACGGGACGCCATCATGTCCACCTTTGGTTTTTCCCAACGGTTTACTATCAGGTGGAAGACTTCTGGGTGAAGTCCCCACTCTCCCGGGTGGAGGTCGTGTCTGCTGAGGAAGTCTGCTTCCCAGTTGTCCACTCCCGGAATGAACACTGCTAACAGTGCTATCACATGATTTTCCGCCCAGCGAAGAATCCTTGCAGCTTCTGCCATTGCCCTCCTGCTTCTCGTGCCGCCCTGTCTGTTTACGTGGGCGACTGACGTGATGTTGTCCGATTGGATCAATACCGCCTGACCCTGAAGCAGGGGTTTCGCTTGACTTAGGGCATTGTAAATGGCCCTTAGTTCCAGAATGTTTATATGAAGAGATGTTTCCATGCTTGACCACAAGCCCTGGAAATTTCTTCCCTGTGTGACTGCTCCCCAGCCTCTCAGGCTTGCATCCGTGGTCACCAGGATCCAATCCTGAATGCCAAATCTGCGGCCCTCTAGTAGATGAGCACTCTGCAGCCACCACAGAAGAGACACCCTTGTCCTTGGCGACAGGGTTATCCGCTGATGCATCTGAAGATGCGATCCGGACCATTTGTCCAGTAGATCCCACTGAAACGTTCTTGCATGGAATCTTCCGAATGGAATCGCTTCGTAAGAAGCCACCATTTTTCCCAGGACCCTCGTGCACTGATGCACTGACACCTGGCCTGGTTTTAGGAGGTTCCTGACTAGCTCGGATAACTCCCTGGCCTTCTCCTCCGGGAGAAACACCTTCTTCTGGACTGTGTCCAGAATCATTCCTAGGAACAGTAGACGTGTCGTTGGAATCAGCTGCGATTTTGGAATATTTAGGATCCACCCGTGCTGACGTAACACTACCTGAGATAGTGCTACTCCGACTTCTAACTGTTCCCTGGACCTTGCCCTTATCAGGAGATCGTCCAAGTAAGGGATAATTAAGATGCCTTTTCTTCGAAGAAGAATCATCATTTCGGCCATTACCTTGGTAAAGACCCGAGGTGCCGTGGACAACCCAAACGGCAGCGTCTGAAACTGATAATGACAGTTTTGTACTACAAACCTGAGGTACCCTTGGTGAGAAGGGTAGATTGGGACGTGGAGATAAGCATCTTTGATGTCCAGAGACACCATATAGTCCCCTTCTTCCAGGTTCGCTATCACCGCTCTGAGTGACTCCATCTTGAATTTGAACCTTTTTATGTAAGTGTTCAAGGATTTCAGATTTAAAATTGGTCTCACCGAGCCGTCCGGCTTCGGTACCACAAACAGCGTGGAATAATACCCCTTTCCCTGTTGTAGGAGGGGTACCTTGATTATCACCTGCTGGGAATACAGCTTGTGAATGGCTTCCAAAACTGCCTCCCTGTCGGAGGGAGACTTTGGTAGAGCAGACTTCAGGAACCGGCGAGGGGGAAACGCCTCGAATTCCAGTTTGTACCCCTGCGATACTACCTGTAGAATCCAGGGGTCCACTTGCGAGTGAGCCCACTGCGCGTTGAAATTCTTGAGACGGGCCCCCACCATGTCTGAGTCTGCTTGTAAAGCCCCAGCGTCATGCTGAAGACTTGGCAGAAGCAGGGGAGGGCTTCTGCTCCTGGGAAGCGGCTGCATGGTGCAGTCTTTTTCCTCTTCCTCTGCCCCGGGGCAGAAAAGAGTGGCCTTTTGCTCGCTTGTACTTATGGGAACGAAAGGACTGAGTTTGAAAAGACGGTGTCTTTTTCTGCTGATGTGAAGTGACCTGGGGTAAAAAAGGTGGACTTTCCAGCCGTTGCCGTGGCCACCAGGTCCGATAGACCAGCCCCAAATAACTCCTCCCCTTTATACGGCAATACTTCCATATGTCGTTTGGAATCCGCATCCCCTGACCACTGTCGCGTCCATAACGCTCTTCTGGCAGAAATGGACATAGCACTTACTCTTGATGCCAGGGTGATCCCTCTGTGCATCACGCATATATAGTAATGCATCCTTCAAATGCTCTATAGTTAACAATATATTGTCCCTATCCAGGGTATCAATATTTTCAGTCAGGGAATCCGACCACGCGACTCCAGCACTGCACATCCAGGCTGAAGCGATTGCTGGTCGCAGTATAACACCAGTATGTGTGTATATACTTTTTAGGATATTTTCCAGCCTTCTATCAGCTGGTTCTTTGAGGGTGGCCGTATCAGGAGACGGTAACGCTACTTGTTTAGATAAACGTGTGAGCGCCTTATCTACCCTAGGGGGTGTTTCCCAACGCGTCCTAACCTCTGACGGGAAAGGATATAGTGCCAATAATTTATTAGAAATTAGCAGTTTTTTGTCGGGGGAAACCCACGCTTTATCACACACCTCATTTAATTCATCTGACTCAGGAAAAACTATTGGTAGTTTTTTCACACCCCACATAATACCCTTCTTTGTGGTACTTGTAGTGTCAGAAATGTTCAATGCCTCCTTCATTGCCGTGATCATGTAACGTGTGGCCCTACTGGACATTACGTTTGTCTCCTCACCGTCGACACTAGACTCAGTATCTGTGTCTGGGTCTGTGTCGACCCACTGAGGTAACGGGCGTTTTAGGGCCCCTGACGGTGTCTGAGACGCCTGGACAGGCACTAATTGATTTGCCGGCTGTCTCATGTCGTCAACAGTTTTTTGCAAAGTGCGGACATTATCACTTAATTCTTTAAATACGATCACCCAGTCAGGTGTCGACTCCCTAGGGGGTGACATCACTAACCCAGGCAATTGCTCCACCTCCACATCATTTTCCTCCTCATACATGTCGACACACACGTACCGACACACAGCACACACACCGGGAATGCTCTGATAGAGGACAGGACCCCACTAGCCCTTTGGAGAGACAGAGGGAGAGTCTGCCAGCACACACCAAGCGCTATATATATATATACAGGGATAACCTTATATAAGTGTTATTCCCTTATAGCTGCTGTTTATTATTATTAGCTGCCAATAGTGCCCCCCCTTCTCTTTTTTACCCTGATTCTGTAGCAGGTCTGCAGGGGAGAGTCAGGGAGCCGTCCTTCCAGCGGAGCTGTGAGGGAAAATGGCGCTTGTGTGCAGAGGAGATAGGCTCCGCCCCTTCACGACGTCCTTATCTCCCGCTCTTTTCTGTAAAAATGGCAGGGGTTAAAATACATCCATATAGCCCAGGAGCTATATGTGATGTATTCTTTTGCCAACCTAAGGTATTATCTGTTTATATTGCGTCTCAGGGCGCTCCCCCCCCCAGCGCCCTGCACCCTCAGTGACCGGAGTGTGAAGTGTGCTGAGAGCAATGGCGCACAGCTGCGGTGCTGTGCGCTACCTTAGTCTGAAGACAGGACCGTCTTCTGCCGCCGATTTCACCGGACCTCTTCGCTCTTCTGGCTCTGTAAGGGGGCCGGCGGCGCGGCTCCGGGACCCATCCAGGCTGAACCTGTGATCGTCCCTCTGGAGCTAATGTCCAGTAGCCTAAGAAGCCCAATCCACTCTGCACGCAGGTGAGTTCGCTTCTTCTACCCTTAGTCCCACGATGCAGTGAGCCTGTTGAGCCTGTTGCCAGCAGGACTCACTGAAAATAAAAAACCTAAAATAAACTTTTATTCTAAGCAGCTCAGGAGAGCCACCTAGCCTGCACCCTTCTCGTTCGGGCACAAAAATCTAACTGAGGCTTGGAGGAGGGTCATAGGGGGAGGAGCCAGTGCACACCACCTGATCCTAAAGCTTTTATTCTTGTGCCCTGTCTCCTGCGGAGCCGCTATTCCCCATGGTCCTTACGGAGTCCCAGCATCCACTAGGACGTCAGAGAAAACTATATACAAGTCTTGCAGAAGAAGTCCGCACTTGGGACGGGCGCCCAGCATCCTCTACAGACTACGAGAAATAGATTTACCGGTATGTAAAATCTTATTTTCTCTAACGTCCTTGAGGATGCTGGGACTCCGTAACGACCATGGGGATTATACCAAAGCTCCCAAATGGGCGGGAGAGTGCGGATGACTGCAGCACCGATTGAGCAAACAGGAGGTCCTCCTCAGCCAGGGTATCAAACTTATAGAACTTTGCAAAGGTGTTTGTCCCCGACCAAGTAGCTGCTCGGCACAACTGTAATGCCGAGACCCCTCGGGCAGCCGCCCAAGAAGAGCCCACTTTCCTAGTTTTGTGTTGCCCTGGGGTCACTCAGCTGCTTCATTTTTGGGGGGTCCCGCACCCTAGATTTGTACCCCCCAAAATGTTAGGGACTTGCCCGACTAATGAGGTCACCTGGACGCGGTGGGCAAGCCGTTACTTATGGCCATAACTAAGCGAAGAACCTCGCTTAAAATGCAAAATTTTATTGCAATTATTATTATTAATAATTTGGTAATGTTTGAATTGTGCACCTGCAACCTTTTTCTTTGTATGCAGTTCTACTGAAAGGTCTCCGCAGGGTCGCACCTCTCATTACCGGTGTGCACCCCAGGACCCCTCCCCTGTATTCCTAGTGGAGTGGGCCTTAACCGATTTCGGTAACGGCAATCCTGCCGTAGAATGTGCCTGCTGAATCGTGTTACAGATCCAGCGAGCAATAGTCTGCTTTGAAGCAGGGGTGCCAACCTTGTTGGCCGCATACAGAACAAACAAAGCTTCAGTCTTCCTGATCCGATTCAAAGCCCTGACTACATCCAGGGACTCAGAATCCTCCAAATCCCTTGTAGCCACAGGCACGACAATAGGTTGGTTCACATGAAAAGATGAGATCACTTTTGGCAGAAAGTGAGGACGAGTCCTCAACTCTGCCCTATCCACGTGAAAAACCAAGTGTGGGCTTTTATGCGATAAAGCCGCCAATTCTGAAACACATCTCGCCGAAGCTAACGCCAACAACATGACCACTTTCCATGTGAGGTATTTCAACTCCACAGTTTTAAGTGGTTCAAACCAAGGTGACTTGAGGAAACGTAACACCACGTTAAGATCCCAAGGCGCCAATGGAGGCACAAAGGGAGGCTGAATATGCAGCACACCCTTCACAAAAGTCTGTACCTCAGGAAGAGAGGCTAATTCTCTTTGAAAGAAAATGGATAAGGCCGAAATCTGGACCTTTATGGACCCTAATTTTAGGCCCAAGGTCACTCCTGTTTGAAGGAAGTGAAGTAGACGGCCCAAATGGAACTCCTCCGTAGGAGCAGCTCTGGCCTCACACCAAGAAACATATTTCCGCCATATACGGTGATAATGTTTTAACGTCACGTCTTTCCTAGCCTTGATCAGGGTAGGAATGACTTCCTCCGGAATTCCTTTTTCTGCTAGGATCCGGCGTTCAACCGCCATGCCGTCAAACGCAGCCGCGGTAAGTCTTGGAACAGACAGGGCCCCTGCTGCAGCAGGTCCTGCCTTAGAGGAAGAGGCCACGGATCTTCTGTGAGCAACTCTTGTAGTTCCGGATACCAAGTCCTCCATGGCCAATCTGGAACAATAAGGACTGTTCTGACCTTGCTTATTCTTACAATTCTCAACACCTTTGGTATGAGAGGAAGAGGAGGAAACACATAGATCGATCTGAACACTCAAGGTGTCACCAGAGCGTCTACCGCTACCGCCTGAGGGTCCCTTGACCTGGCGCAATACCGCTTTAGCTTTTTGTTGAGATGGGACGCCATCATGTCTATTTAAGGCAGGCCCCACCGATCCGCGATCTGTGCAAAGACTTCTTGATGAAGTCCCCACTCCCCCGTATGCAGATCGTGCCAGCTGAGGAAGTCCGCCTCCCAGTTGTCCACCCCCGGAATGAACACCGCGGACAGCGCGCTTACATGGCCTTCCGCCGAGCGTAGAATCCTGGTCGCTTCTGCCATGGCCACTCTGCTCCTTGTTCCGCCTTGGCGGTTTATATGAGTCACTGCCGTAACATTGTCTGACTGAATCAGAACCGGTCTTCTCTGAAGTAAGTTCTCCGCTTGGCGCAGTGCGTTGTATATGGCCCTCAACTCCAGGACGTTGATGTGGAGACAAGTCTCCAGGCTTGACCAGAGACCTTGGAAATTTCTTCCCAGTGCCACTGCTCCCCAGCCTCGGAGGCTTGCGTCCGTGGTTACCAGGACCCAGTCCTGAATGCCAAACCTGCGACCCTCTAGAAGGTGAGCACTGTTCAGCCACCACAGGAGAGATACCCTGGTCCTGGGAGACAGGGTGATCCTTTGATGCATTTGTAAATGGGACCCGGACCACTTGTCCAAAAGGTCCCATTGAAAAGTCCTTGCATGGAATCTGCCGAAAGGGATGGCCTCGTATGAAGCCACCATCTTCCCCAGGACCCGCGTGCACTGATGCACTGAAACCTTCTTTGGTTTCAATAGGTTCCTGACCATGGTCATGAGTTCCTGAACCTTTTCGATCGGAAGAAAAACCTTTTTCTGGTCTGTGTCTAGGATCAGGCCCAGAAAGGTCAGACACGTTGTAGGAACAAGCTGGGACTTCGGTATATTGAGAATCCAGCCGTGTAGCTGCAACGTCTTCATGGACAGAGACACGCTGTCCAGCAACTTCTCCCGAGATCTCGCCTTTATTAGGAGATCGTCCAAGTAGGGGATAATTGTGACCCCCTGCCTGCGCAGGAGCACCATCATTTCCGCCATTACCTTGGTGAAAATCCTCGGGGCCGTGGAAAGCCCAAACGGCAACGTCTGAAATTGGTAGTGACAGTCCTGCACTGCAAATCTCAGGAATGCCTGATGAGGGGGGGATATTGGAACATGAAGGTATGCATCCTTTATGTCCAGGGACACCATCCAATCCCCCCCCTCCAGGCTGGCGATGACCGCCCGGAGTGATTCCATTTTGAACTTGAACCTTTTCAAGTACAAGTTCAGAGATTTCAGGTTTAAAATGGGCCTGACCGAACTGTCCGTTTCGGGACCACAAACAGGGTTGAATAATATCCCTCTCCCTGCTGGAGATGAGGAACTGTGACAATCACCTGTTGAACATACAATTTTTGGATTGCTGTCAATACTGACTCCCTCTCTGACGGGGAAGTCGGCAGAGCCGATTTGAAAAACCGGCGAGGAGGCAAGTCTTCGAATTCCAGCCTGTATCCCTGAGCAACAATCTCTATTGCCCAGGGATCCACCTGCGATTGAACCCAGACGTGGCTGAAAAACCGAAGACGAGCCCCCACCAGATCTGCCTCCCCCCGGGAAGCCCCAGCGTCATGCGGTGGATTTTGCAGACGCAGGGGAGGACTTCTGCTCTTGGGAACTAGCTGTGTGCAGCTTCTTTCCCCTGCCTTTTCCTCTGGTAACAAAGGACGATCCGCGCACCTTCTTGTTTTTTTTTTTTTGTTTTTTAAACACATTTTATTGGATGGATCGTAAAATAAGTACAATGATAACATAACAGAACACCCGAACATCTTGGGTGCTTAAAGAACAGGCATAATTAGGGTGAATTGTTACAACAACAGAGTAGATCCGATTTTTGTTTTTGTGTTTTCCCATGTTTAGAGATTCAAGTCAGAGCATAAGAGATGGGGAACTCTCGGCAACGGAGTGGCCTTCCGTCATAGAGAGTCAGCAGAAGAGATGAGAGGAGGAAAGTGCTCAGATAGCGAGCAGGAGGGAACAGGAAAGCATAGGAGGCTGGGCACCTCCGGTTGAAGAGAAGAGGGGGGGGGGGGGGGGGGGGGAGTAGAGAAAGGGTGATGGGGTGGAGGGGTAGCCTTCGGGGGCAGGAGGTGAATAGGGCCTTGGCATGCCGTGTCAGGTTATAAATGGAGACGGAGCCTGTTGCAGGATTAGCCACGGGGACCATACTTTATCAAATCGCTTCGAAGTGTTACGAATGACTGCGGTCATGTATTCCATTTTGTGGACATACCATATCCGGGAAATTATCACCGGCATTGGTGAGGGGGTCGGGTTCTTCCAGTCTGTGGCAATTTGGCAAGTCATTGCCGAAACTATATGTCGGAATAGTTTGTTTTGGTGTCTATTGAGGGTGGGAAGGGACATGGGGAGCAAGAAGTATTGGGGATCAGGGGAGATGGAGGTGTCAAATAGGCGCGAAAGCAAAGTGATGAGTTCACCCCATATTTTATAGATTTTGGGGCAAGCCCACCATATGTGTAAGAATGAACCACTGTCCGTACAGCCCCTCCAGCATCCATCTGGGGTGCCGGGGAACATAGTATGCAGACGGGAAGGGACATAGTACCATCGGTATAGTAATTTATAGATATTTTCTTTAATTCTCACACATATGGAGCTGGAAGCGGCATTGTCCCATATATCTACCCAGTCTTCATTGTCTATAGTAAGTCCCAGTTCCTTTTCCCATGCTGATTCGTGAGGGGCCCGGGATGTTGTGGGGAGGTCGTCCAGGAGGGCGTAAATATCTGATATGAGGCCTTTAGTGTTGGTGCGTTTCCAGCTAATGTATTCGAAGGGGGATAGATGTCTGTGGAGAAGGGTAGTGGTGGTGGTGGAGTGGAAATGTCTAATTTGCAGATAGCGAAAGAAGTCCGATGAGGGGATTACTGTTCCTTCACGGATATCTGTGAATTGTGGGAAAGTAGCTGTGGAGGTGATATCATTAACATATAGTATACCACTCGAGCGCCAAGATGTATGCGTGGCTCCACTCATACCTGGCGGAAAGGCTGGGTTGTGAAACAACGGGATTAGCGGGGACGGGTATGGGGCCAAGCTGAACCGTCTGTTTGTCAGGTCCCAAGTCGCTAGGGAGCGACCTACTACAGGGTGCGATAGGGCCGCACGGGGACGCCGGTTCCGGTGGAGCCACAATAGAGAAGATAGCGTGGCTAGGCCCGTCTCCTCCGCCTCAATCCCCACCCAGACCTTCCTTGTTCCGCCCTCGTTGCACCATTGTGCACATTGAGCGAGTTGCGCGGCGTAAAAGTATTTCTTAAAGTCCGGGATACCCAGGCCGCCGCCTCTGGAGGGGCGTTGGAGCAGTTTAAGTCTGACTCGTGGGCGTTTGTGGTTCCAAATAAAAAGGGAGGATTGGCGTTGTAGGGTCTTGAAGACATAGGTAGGGACGTAAATCGGGAGGGTCTGAAATAAGTACAGGAGTCGGGGGAGCACGCTCATCTTAACGGAGTTGATTCTGCCTATCCACGATATAAAATAACTGGACCAATCCACCAAGTCCTCCTTAATTATCTGTAATAAACGGGGATAATTTGCTTGGAAAAGTTGGTGGTGATGGTGAGTCAAGTACACACCAAGGTATTTAATTTTCTTGGTATGCCAGTTACAGGGGAGGGTAGTTTGAAGGTCCTGTTTAAGAGCTGCCGGGATATAAAAGTTGAGGGCCTCTGTTTTGTTCACATTTATTTTATAGCCAGAGAGCTGTGAGTATGAATTGATCTCGGATAGAAGAGCAGGGAGAGATTGGGCTGGATCAGTGAGAGAGATCAGGACGTCGTCGGCATATAGCGCTATCTTGTGTTCGGAAAGGCCTGTGGGTATTCCATGGATTGCACTGTTATTACGGATCCTTGCTGCTAGGGGCTCCATGACTAGTGCAAAAATTAAGGGGGAAAGGGGGCATCCCTGCCTGGTACCATTGGTGATTCCGAAACTGGAGGAGGAGACACCGTTAACCATGACCTGGGCTGACGGGGAGCGGTAGAGTGCTTTGATTCCCTCTAGAAAGTTTCCGGAGAATCCCATTTTGTCAAGGACTGCGAAGGCAAAAGGCCACGATATGCGGTCAAAGGCCTTCTCCGCGTCGAGAGCCAAAATGAGAGAGGGAAGTTTCCGTTTTTGGATTGAGTATATTAGATCTATTGCCCTTCTGGTGTTGTCAGACGCCTGGCGTCCAGGGATGAAGCCGACCTGGTCCGGGTGGACCAGGCCGGGCATCAAGGGACCCAGACGGTTAGCTAATATTTTCGCGTATATCTTCAAGTCAACATTCAGTAATGAGATTGGTCTGTAGTTTAAGCAACTAGTCGGGTCTTTGTCAGGCTTTGGGATTACCACTATGTTGGCCCGGGTTGTCTCCGGCAGGAAGGAGGCTCCCTCGAGGATACCGTTAAACAAGGAGGCTAGGTGTGGTGCCAGTTCCTTCGCGAAGAGTTTATAATATTGGGCTGTGAAACCGTCCGGCCCTGGAGCAGCCGACGAGCGCATAGATCGTATGGCGGCTATTGTCTCCTCCTCCGAGATTCGACTGTTAAGGGCTTCCAATTGATTGTCAGATAGGGTTGGGAGGGGGGTATCAGATAGGTATGAGCGCACTCCCCCAGATCCGTCAGGAGACAGCAGGGGCGGGTCAGGTAGGTTATAAAGGGAGCTATAAAATAGGCGAAAATCTTCAGCCATCAGTTCAGGGTCATATGTATAGGTTCCCCTTTGTGACGAGTACAATTTATCTATTGCGCCCAGCGCCTGCTTACGACGAAGTTTGTTGGCTAATAGGGTATCTATTTTATCCATTTTGTCGTAGAAGCGTTGTTGCAGTTTCCGAAGTATTAGTGCCGCACGGTTGGATAGGAGGGTGTTTAGCTGTCCCCGGAGGGAGTCTATCTGAGTGAGTAAAGAGGGATCGGGGAATACTTTATGTTTGGATAGTAAGGTGGCTATTTCTGATTCGAGGGAGGCTATCTCCTGTGCAGCTTTTTTCCTAATTGCCGACGATTTTGCTAACAAGGTGCCGCGGATCGTGGCTTTGTGCGCTTCCCAAAGGATATTAAGTGGGATGTCAGGAGACATATTTTCGGTGAAATAGTGTGCGATCGCTAGTCTAGTTTCCTCTAGTGCAGAAGGGTGTTGTAGAAGCGAGTCGTTAAGGCGCCATTTGTATTTCCTATGAGGCGCTCGGTGTATATCTATGAGGAGGTAGACCCCAGCGTGGTCCGTCCAAGTCAGTGGTGTGATGCCCGTATCCGAGATCAATGGCACTAGGGCAGAGGATATGTGGATCATATCAATCCTGGAGTAGTGTTGATGTGGAGCAGAGAAGTGCGTAAAATCTTTGATGTGGGGGTTTTGGGAACGCCAAGTGTCACAGAGGCCGTGGAGTTTCATGATGGCGGTGAGTGTGCGGGAAGCCCGGGGGAGAGTCGTTATAGAAGCGTGGGGCGGAGGACTGGATCTATCTAGCAAGGGGTCAATTATGGTATTAAAGTCGCCACCCATGATAATGCTTCCCTGTGCTTCTCGTGATAGGCGTTTAGAGAGAGAGTCAAAAAACAAAGATTGGTCTTGATTGGGGGCGTAGACGGAGACCAAAGTGAGAGCCTTAGAACGGAGGGTACCCATTACCATAAGGAACCGTCCATCTGGGTCTATCACTGTCCTGGAATGGATAAACGGGATATTACGATGAACTAAGATGGCTACACCCCGTTTTTTACAGTCTGCTGAGGCAAAATAGGACTGGGAGAACCATTTGCCCAGAAGCCGGGTGTGGGGACCGGTGAGGTGTGTTTCCTGTAGGAATGCTACGTCAACTTTCTCACGTCTGCAAGCACTCAGGAACACGGTACGCTTCCTAGGGGAGTTCAGGCCATTTACATTGACCGAAAATATTTTAAGAGACATGGTTATTTACGTGGAGGAGTATGGCGTTTTGCCGGGTATAGTCCAGCAAGGTACAATTTATGCCAGGCGAAGGCCACCCCTCCAGGCCAAGCGAGAGAAGGAGCGGGAAGGTCGAGCAGAGGCCACAAGAAAAGAGAGAGAAAGAAGAACATAGAGAAGAAGAAGAAATACCCCAAATGGGGAAACATCCCTGTGTTTGTGGGTCCCACTCAGGGGCCGCACGGGAAAAGCATCGAATAAGTAACATTATTAACAACAGTAAGGGATTATGGGGGGGTAACTGAGCTACCATGTGGGAGGATATGAGTCTCCCGGGCCACAAGGGCTGAGGGTGGCTATAACCATTTTACATTTATGGCAGACATAATATAATATAGGACTCTGAGAACTGTGTCCTAGCAACAAAAATGCAAACATAAAACCAAAAATAGGGAGGGGGAGGGGAGGGGGGGGGAATTGGGCAAGAGGGGAGGGGGAGGAAAGAGAAAAAAAGAAGGGGGGGAGGGAAAGGGGGAGGGGGGAATACCACAGGGGTGCAAACAATCATAACTTAATTATAACAGCATTAACCGAGGATAGTTACGATACTGGTATTTGAGCTGATGTCGAGTTCTCCACTGCTCCCACTCGTTTCGAGTCGTGGAGGCGTTGCATCGTCAGTTCGTGCACTATACACGTCGGGGGGGTTTCCCCAGTTCAGGGAGGATCCTTGTCCACATTGCGCTGTCGGGTCACCCGTGTCCAGTCAGGAAGAGGGGGCTGAGGGTGTGGCGGTTTAGATGATGAGGCCGCCATGTCATCTTCAGCTGATGTTGGGAGGAGATCTAGCTTTGCCAGCAATTCCTGTCCTTGGGTTAGGGTCTTGACCGAGTGGACAGAGTTATTAACCGAAACGTGTAAATGGAAGGGGAATCCCCATCTATATCTGATCTGGTGTTGTCGCAGGATCCGGGTGACCGGTTGGAGGTCTCGCCGTTTTTGGATGGTGGAGGGTGCCAGGTCCTGGAAAATCTGCAACTGCGTGCCTTTGAACAGGATCTCCGATGAATCTCGAACTGAGGACAAAATTTTTTCCTTCGAGCGGAAGTAATGGAAACGGACAATAACATCCCTGGGTGGTTGGGCGGGAGACGGTTTTGCCCGGAGTGCTCTATGTGCCCTGTCGCAGAGACATTCTTCGACCGTAAGGTCCGGTACCAAGTGTGTGAAGAATTCTCTCAAGAATGTTGGTAGCGATGGGCCGAGGACCGATTCTGGGACGCCGCGTATGCGAAGATTATTTCTACGCGAGCGATTTTCTTGGTCCTCTTGTCGCTCCTTGAGGGTCTCCATTTCCTCGTGCAATCTAGCGAGTTCACTGTCAATGCGGTGTTGGGAGCGGCAGAGATCGTCTGTCTTTGTTTCCAATGCGTCCGTCCGGATACCGAGAACTGTAAGATCCGATTTAAATTCAGCTATAGCGTTCGAGAGTTCCTGTTTGAACGCGGACTGCACTCCCTCCAGTAGGCTCGACATAACCGCCTGTATCTGGGGATCGATACCCGCTTCCGAGAAACACGGGGAGGGGGGGGGAGCTTGCGGCCATGGTGGGGTTCTGTGGGCCCTTAGTCTTTGAGCCAAAGAAGTTAGTCGGAGCTTGCGTTGCTTTTTTGTTTTTGGACATAGTGGTATATATATAAAAAAAAGGGGAGGATAGGAGTGGTGGTAAAAAAGGAAAAAGGGAAGAAAAATTATTGATAGGAGGACACAGGTCAGTCCGTTTAATGAGCAAGTACTCTGGTCAGGTCTGATCCTCCAACCGCGGGGCTGGGGGTAGGGTGCCAGAGTGTTATATATGGAGTCCAACCATTTAGCTATGGCACATGTAGTATATGATTATTTTGCGTTAAATCATCTTGCAAGTCGTCTTAAGGATAGGTCTGGGATGTATGGATCCGAGTGTCATAACGCTGAGACCGCGTCTTTTCCAGGTGCCAGCTCCGCTGTCGAGGCAGGTCGCAGTCCAACCCCCTATTCAGTGGCCCGGTCACTCATGGTTGGTATTAAAGCACTTCCATAACCGTCGCCGGTGCCGGCGGTGGTGTAAACAGAATCTGGGCTCTTACAGAGGTGAGGAGTGTGTGGTATAGTGCGGCTTTTCTTTACTCTGGCTGGGTGCCAGAAAGTAAAATGGCGACTCTGGGTTCCTGTCGTGGGTTTCTATGGAGCAGGGGTGCAGATAAGAAATAGGTGCTGTGGAGACAGCGGGTACTCACAATATTGCAGGTTTGCTGGATGCTGCAGGCCCCTTTTTTTTTCCCCTTCCTTTTTGGCTGTGCTGCAGAGACTTCTAGGGCGGCAGGTGTGCACACCGGGACCCGCCTCGGAGGGTGGGGAGCAGGGTAAGGATGAGGCCACTGGGTCCACTGGGAGAAGGTTCCCCACGATATGCGGCGTCCTGGGCCGCCTAAACGATCGGGTCGTCAGTCGTAAGATGATGGAGGCGCTTCCGGTTCAAGAGGAGCTGCGGCCGTCTCAGGGAGCTCGGGCCGCACTGAGAGGACAAGTCGAGACCCAAAGCAGTGA
This sequence comes from Pseudophryne corroboree, assembly GCF_028390025.1. Classification (NCBI taxonomy): domain Eukaryota; kingdom Metazoa; phylum Chordata; class Amphibia; order Anura; family Myobatrachidae; genus Pseudophryne; species Pseudophryne corroboree. The sequence continues at coordinate 624,832,176 of NC_086449.1, read as the reverse complement.
GTGCAGTAGGGGTCGGGCCGGTCACCGTCGATTCGCGGCAGGGATCCGGAGGGTCTGCGATGCTCCACAGCGCGGCCGGCTGGTAGCTGGAGGTCCCGGTCTGAGTGGGTGGGGTAGGCCGCAACCCGCAGAGAGGCCTAGAGCCCCTCCCGGCTCCGCGGACACTAACCCCAGGCAGGCAGAAAGAAGGAGAATATGTTTACAGGGAGTTGGAGCGTGGGTGAGGGGAGCAAGAGTGATTTTAAGGAACCTATAATAATTATTTTTTTATTATTTTTATTATTATTATTTTTATTTTATTTTTATTTTTATTTTCCCCCCTTATTTTACAGTGAGTATCCGGTGCGGCCCCAGAGAGCGCCCGGGGGACAGAGGCTCTGATGAAGTCTCCCCAGGCAGCGCCAGAAGCACATCCGCTGCAAGGGGTCCAAGTGTGGGCGCAGCGCCAGTAATCAAAATGGCGCCTCCCGTGTCCCGACCTCCGTGGAAGCTCCCGGCCGTCTAGGCCTCCGGAGGTCACCAGTCGGGTAGTCAGGGACGGGTGCAGTGGCCGTGCGGCGCCCAGGTCGGGACCCGCCAATCCGGGCGGTAAGCGGGCGGAGTAGTCTCGGCTGGGGAAAGCGGCACAGTCCTCCCGCCTTCGGCTCCCCTCAGCGCAACGACGGCGTCCCGCGGGCCTCCATCCGAGGTAAGGGGGCAGCGGACAACACTCACCTCCCACCGAGGAACAAAGTGAAGCGTCCTGCAGGGAGTAGAATCCCGATGTGGTGGGGGGCACCCCCTCTGGCGAATTCCAGCCACCCAAGGCCTCCTCCTCCGGGGCAGCAGTGAGATGGAGGTCCTGGCTTCACCTGGGACAGAAGGCCGCAACCCGCACAGGTGTAGGGGACACCCGCCGGCTCCGCGGACCTCACTGCCCGATACAGGTATACCCCAGCTGATAAAGGGGGGTCCCCAAAATCGCTAAGGAGCAGCAGAATGGCAGTTTATTCGGGCGTAAGGCAGGAGCTCCACTGCAACACGTCTGCCCAGATCTGCAGCTAGGCCACGCCCCCGCACCTTCTTGTTTTTATTGGAACGAAAGGACTGCATTTGATAATGAGGTGCCTTCTTAATATGCTGCAGGGGGACATAAGGTAAGAAATTCGACTTACCAGCCGTAGCGACTAGGTCCGAGAGGCCGTCTCCAAACAACTCCTCCCCCTTGTACGGCAAGTACTCCATGTGCCGCTTAGAACCGTCCACTGCCGGGTCCACAGGAGTCGCCTAGCAGAAATAGACATAGCATTTATTCTGGAGCTTAATAAACAAATGTCTCTCTGAGCATCTCTCATATACAAGGCAGCATCTCTGATATGCTCTATGGTCATTTGAATGGCGTCCCTATCTAAGGTGTCAATCTCCGCAGATAAGGAATCTGCCCATGCCACAACTGCACTACAAACCCAGGCCGACGCCATAGCCGGTCTAGCAATAGTACCGGAGTGAGTGTAAATGTGCTTCAAGGTAATTTCCTGCCTGCGATCAGCCGGTTCCTTGAGGGAAGCCGTATCCTGAGAAGGCAGTGCCACCTTTTTGGACAAGCGTGTCAGCGCCTTGTCCACTTTTGGTGAAGATTCCCAGCGTATCCTATCAGTTTGTGGAAAGGGATACGCCATAAGAATTCTTTTGGGAACTTGTGGTCTCCTATCTGGAGAGTCCCAAGCCTTTTCGCACAATTCACTTAACTCAAATGATGATGGAAAAGTGACTTCAGACTTTTTCTCTTTATACATGTGTACCCTCGTGTCAGGGACAGGGTGTTCCTCAGTAATATGCAAAACCTCTTTAATGGCCATAATCATGTACCGTATACCCTTAGCCACCTTCGGCTGTAATTTTGCATCTTCATAGTCGACACTAGAGTCAGAATCTGTGTCGGTACCTGTGTCATCGATCTGGGATATGGTGCGCTTCTGAGACCCCGACGGGCCTGGCGCTACAGGGACAGGCATGGACTGGGTACCTGACTGATCCCTAGCTTCTGCCTTGTCTAACCTTTTATGCAATAGATTTACATTTGCATTCAAGACATTCAGCATATCCACCCATTCCGGTGTCGGCGTTGCCGACGGCGACCTGACATTCATGCACTCCCCCTCCACATTAAGCGAGCCCTCCTCATCAAACATGTCGACACACGCGTACCGACACACTTCACACACACAGGGAACCCCTTTCCTGAAGACAGTATCCCTGTCAAGGCCCTTTGGAGAGACAGAGAGAGAGTATGCCAGCACACACCCCAGCGCAATGATCCTGGAGACTAACAGAAAATGGTTTTCCCCAGCAGCGCTGTGTAATATGTAAACCGCCAATTATGTGCCCCCCCCCTCTCTTTTAAGCACCCTTTCACCGTGTAAGCAGGGGAGAGTCCGGGGAGCTTCCTCTCAGCAGTGCTGTGGAGAGAAAATGGCGCTGGTGAATGCTGAGGGAAAAGCCCCGCCCCCTCGGCGGCGGGCTTCTGTCCCGCTCAAACTTAGAAAAATATGGCGGGGGCTCTTTTATATACATGTACAGAGCCCACCTGTACATGTATATAGTCTTTTTGCCATGCAGAGGTTTATATTGCTGCCCAGGGCGCCCCCCCCCCCCCCTGCACCCTTACAGTGACCGGAGTGTGTGAGGTGTATGGGAGCAATGACGCACAGCTGCAGTGCTGTGCGTTACCTCAGTGAAGCTGAAGGCTTCTGCCGCCTGAGACGTCTTCTGACTTCTGTACTTCTGGCTCTGTGAGGAGAACGTCAGCGCGGCTCCGGTGGTGGACGCCCAGTAAGAACCTGCGTTCACCCCCTCTGGAGCTAATGGTGTCCAGTAGCCGAGGAAGCAGAGCCTATCTTTGACAAGAAGGTCTGCTCCTCTCTCCCCAGTCCCTCGATGCAGGGAGCCTGATGCCAGCAGTGCTCCCTGTGTAAAAAGTAGAAGAAAAATCCAAACAAAAATGCTTTCAAGCAGAGAACTCTAGAGAGCTCTCTAGAGTGCACCCATCTTGCTCTGGGCACAGTGTAAAAACTGGAGGTCTGGAGGAGGGTCATAGAGGGAGGAGCCAGTGCACACCCAGAATCCAAAGCTTTCTTAAAGTGCCCTATCTCCTGCGGAGCCCGTCTATTCCCCATGGTCCTTACGGAGTCCCAGCATCCTCAAGGACGTTCGAGAAATAAGTGTGTGTATACACATAAAAATAATTATATATATCTATATATATATATCTATATATCTATATATCTATCTATATATATATATATATATATATATATATATATATATAAAAAATATATATACAGCGCCACTTGTGGGATAGATTCCAAAGCTATGTCAAACTATTTTAAAAGAGAAAAAATCTTTAAAAAACACACATAACCTTATTATAGGTGTCTGCCACCCCCTAAAAATGCAACGCTGGTGGAGCAATGCTAAAAATTGTGGAAGAAGTGCACTGACCCCCTGCCTATTTTTTAAGCTAAGTCTTATCTCCTACCTTATATTTATATAATTTTATCTGTTGAAAATTTGTACTTTTATTTATTAACTTTTATATCTTATTAAATTTGAATATTTTTATATATATATTTTTTGGCTCATAAATTTAAAGATTTTTTAGTATATACTTTTTAAACAACACAGGTCGCCGGTACCCCTATCCCCCACTTCTTCCATATATATATATAAAATAAGATTTTACTTACCGATAAATCTATTTCTCGGAGTCCGTAGTGGATGCTGGGGTTCCTGAAAGGACCATGGGGAATAGCGGCTCCGCAGGAGACAGGGCACAAAAAGTAAAGCTTTTCCAGATCAGGTGGTGTGCACTGGCTCCTCCCCCTATGACCCTCCTCCAGACTCCAGTTAGGTACTGTGCCCGGACGAGCGTACACAATAAGGGAGGATTTTGAATCCCGGGTAAGACTCATACCAGCCACACCAATCACACCGTACAACTTGTGATCTAAACCCAGTTAACAGTATGATAACAGCGGAGCCTCTGAAAGATGGCTTCCTTCAACAATAACCCGAATTAGTTAACAATAACTATGTACAATTATTGCAGATAATCCGCACTTGGGATGGGCGCCCAGCATCCACTACGGACTCCGAGAAATAGATTTATCGGTAAGTAAAATCTTATTTTCTCTATCGTCCTAGTGGATGCTGGGGTTCCTGAAAGGACCATGGGGATTATACCAAAGCTCCCAAACGGGCGGGAGAGTGCGGATGACTCTGCAGCACCGAATGAGAGAACTCCAGGTCCTCCTTAGCCAGAGTATCAAATTTGTAAAATTTTACAAACGTGTTCTCCCCTGACCACGTAGCTGCTCGGCAAAGTTGTAATGCCGAGACCCCTCGGGCAGCCGCCCAAGATGAACCCACCTTCCTTGTGGAGTGGGCCTTTACAGATTTAGGCTGTGGCAGGCCTGCCACAGAATGTGCAAGTTGGATTGTGCTACAGATCCAACGAGCAATCGTCTGCTTAGACGCAGGAGCACCCATCTTGTTGGGTGCATACAATATAAACAACGAGTCAGATTTTCTGACTCCAGCTGTCCTTGCAATATATATTTTTAATGCTCTGACAACGTCCAGTAACTTGGAGTCCTCCAAGTCACTTGTAGCCGCAGGCACTACAATAGGCTGGTTCAGATGAAATGCTGACACCACCTTAGGGAGAAAATGCGGACGAGTCCGCAGTTCTGCCCTGTCCGAATGGAAAATCAGATATGGGCTTTTGTAAGATAAAGCTGCCAGTTCTGACACTCTCCTGGCCGAAGCCAGGGCTAGAAGCATGGTCACTTTCCATGTGAGATATTTCAAATCCACCTTCTTTAGTGGTTCAAACCAATGAGATTTTAGAAAGTCCAAAACCACATTGAGATCCCACGGTGCCACTGGAGGCACCACAGGAGGCTGTATATGTAGCACTCCCTTAACAAAGGTCTGGACTTCAGGGACTGAAGCCAATTCTTTTTGAAAGAAAATCGACAGGGCCGAAATTTGAACCTTAATAGATCCCAATTTGAGACCCATAGACAATCCTGATTGCAGGAAATGTAGGAATCGACCCAGTTGAAATTCCTCCGTCGGAGCACTCCGATCTTCGCACCACGCAACATATTTTCGCCAAATTCGGTGATAATGTTGCACGGTTACTTCCTTCCTTGCTTTAATCAAAGTAGGAATGACTTCTTCCGGCATGCCTTTTTCCTTTAGGATCCGGCGTTCAACCGCCATGCCGTCAAACGCAGCCGCGGTAAGTCTTGAAACAGACAGGGACCCTGCTGAAGCAAGTCCCTCCTTAGAGGTAGAGGCCACGGATCTTCCGTGATCATCTCTTGAAGTTCCGGGTACCAAGTCCTTCTTGGCCAATCCGGAACCACTAGTATCGTCCTTACGCCTCTTTGCCGTATAATTCTCAATACTTTTGGTATGAGAGGCAGAGGAGGAAACACATACACCGACTGGTACACCCAAGGCGTTACCAGCGCGTCCACAGCTATTGCCTGCGGATCTCTTGACCTGGCGCAATACCTGTCCAGTTTTTTGTTGAGGCGAGACGCCATCATGTCCACCATTGGTCTTTCCCAACGGGTTACCAGCAAGTGGAAGACTTCTGGATGAAGTCCCCACTCTCCCGGGTGAAGATCGTGTCTGCTGAGGAAGTCTGCTTCCCAGTTGTCCACTCCCGGGATGAACACTGCTGACAGTGCTATCACATGATTCTCTGCCCAGCGAAGAATCCTTGCAGCTTCTGCCATTGCACTCCTGCTTCTTGTGCCGCCCTGTCTGTTCACATGGGCGACTGCCGTGATGTTGTCCGACTGGATCAACACCGGTTTTCCCTGAAGCAGAGGTTCTGCCTGGCTTAGAGCATTGTATATTGCTCTTAGTTCCAGAATGTTTATGTGAAGAGACGTTTCCAGGCTCGTCCATACTCCCTGGAAGTTTCTTCCTTGTGTGACTGCTCCCCAGCCTCTCAGGCTGGCGTCCGTGGTCACCAGGATCCAATCCTGTATGCCGAATCTGCGGCCCTCCAATAGATGAGCACTCTGCAACCACCACAGAAGAGACACCCTTGTCCTTGGAGACAGGGTTATCCGCAGGTGCATCTGAAGATGCGACCCTGACCATTTGTCCAACAGATCCCTTTGGAGAATTCTTGTGTGGAATCTGCCGAATGGAATTGCTTCGTAAGAAGCCACCATTTTTCCCAGGACTCTTGTGCATTGATGTACAGACACCTTTCCTGGTTTTAGGAGGTTCCTGACAAGCTCGGATAACTCCTTGGCTTTTTCCTCCGGGAGAAAAACCTTTTTCTGAACCGTGTCCAGAATCATCCCTAGGAACAGCAGACGAGTTGTCGGCATTAACTGGGATTTTGGAATATTCAGAATCCACCCGTGCTGTTTTAGCACTTCTTGCGACAGTGCTAATCCCATCTCTAGCTGTTCTCTGGACCTTGCCCTTATTAGGAGATCGTCCAAGTATGGGATAATTAATATGCCTTTTCTTCGAAGAAGAATCATCATCTCGGCCATTACCTTTGTAAAGACCCGAGGTGCCGTGGACAATCCGAACGGCAGCGTCTGAAACTGATAGTGACAGTTTTGTACAACGAACCTGAGGTACCCCTGGTGTGAGGGGTAAATTGGAACGTGGAGATACGCATCCTTGATGTCCAAGGATACCATAAAGTCCCCCTCTTCCAGGTTCGCTATCACTGCTCTGAGTGACTCCATCTTGAACTTGAACTTCTTTATGTACAGGTTCAAGGACTTCAGATTTAGAATAGGCCTTACCGAGCCATCCGGCTTCGGTACCACAAAAAGAGTGGAATAATACCCCTTCCCTTGTTGTAGAAGAGGTACCTTGACTATCACCTGCTGAGAGTACAGCTTGTGAATGGCTTCCAAAACCGTCTCCCTTTCGGAGGGGGACGTTGGTAAAGCAGACTTCAGGAAACGGCGAGGTGGATCTGTCTCTAATTCCAACCTGTACCCCTGAGATATTATCTGCAGGATCCAGGGATCTACCTGCGAGTGAGCCCACTGCGCGCTGTAATTTTTGAGACGACCACCCACCGTCCCCGAGTCCGCTTGAGAAGCCCCAGCGTCATGCTGAGGCTTTTGTAGAAGCCGGGGAAGGCTTCTGTTCCTGGGAAGGAGCTGCCTGTTGCTGTCTCTTCCCTCGACCTCTGCCTCGTGGCAGATATGAATAGCCCTTTGCTCTCTTATTTTTAAAGGAACGAAAGGGCTGCGGTTGAAAAGTCGGTGCCTTTTTCTGTTGGGGAGTGACTTGAGGTAGAAAGGTGGATTTCCCGGCTGTAGCCGTGGCCACCAAATCTGATAGACCGACTCCAAATAACTCCTCCCCTTTATACGGCAAAACTTCCATATGTCGTTTTGAATCCGCATCGCCTGTCCACTGTCGCGTCCATAAAGCTCTTCTGGCCGAAATGGACATAGCACTTACCCGTGATGCCAGTGTGCAGATATCCCTCTGTGCATCACGCATATAAAGAAATGCATCCTTTATTTGTTCTAACGACAGTAAAATATTGTCCCTGTCCAGGGTATCAATATTTTCAATCAGGGACTCTGACCAAACTACCCCAGCACTGCACATCCAGGCAGTCGCTATAGCTGGTCGTAGTATAACACCTGCATGTGTGTATATACTTTTTTGGATATTTTCCATCCTCCTATCTGATGGATCTTTAAGTGCGGCCGTCTCAGGAGAGGGTAACGCCACTTGTTTAGATAAGCGTGTTAGCGCCTTGTCCACCCTAGGAGGTGTTTCCCAGCGCTCCCTAACCTCTGGCGGGAAAGGGTATAATGCCAATAATTTCTTTGAAATTATCAGCTTTTTATCAGGGGCAACCCACGCTTCATTACACACGTCATTTAATTCTTCTGATTCAGGAAAAACTATAGGTAGTTTTTTCACACCCCACATAATACCCTGTTTAGTGGTACCTGTAGTATCAGCTAAATGTAACGCCTCCTTCATTGCCAAAATCATATAACGTGTGGCCCTACTGGAAAATACGGTTGATTCGTCACCGTCACCACTGGAGTCAATGCCTGCGTCTGGGTCTGTGTCGACCGACTGAGGCAAAGGGCGTTTCACAGCCCCTGACGGTGTTTGAGTCGCCTGGACAGGCACTAATTGATTGTCCGGCCGTCTCATGTCGTCAAACGACTGCTTTAGCGTGTTGACACTATCCCGTAGTTCCATAAATAAAGGCATCCATTCTGGTGTCGACTCCCTAGGGGGTGACATCCTCATATTTGGCAATTGCTCCGCCTCCACACCAATATCGTCCTCATACATGTCGACACACACGTACCGACACACAGCAGACACACAGGGAATGCTCCTAACGAAGACAGGACCCACTAGCCCTTTGGGGAGACAGAGGGAGAGTTTGCCAGCACACACCAAAAGCGCTATATATAACAGGGATAGCCTTATAATAAGTGCTCCCTTATAGCTGCTTTATATATATCAAAATATCGCCATAAATTTGCCCCCCCTCTCTGTTTTACCCTGTTTCTGTAGTGCAGTGCAGGGGAGAGACCTGGGAGCCGTCCTGACCAGCGGAGCTGTGAGAGGAAATGGCGCCGTGTGCTGAGGAGATAGGCCCCGCCCCTTTTCCGGCGGGCTCGTCTCCCGCTATTTAGTGAATCCAGGCAGGGGTTAAATATCTCCATATAGCCTCTGGGGGCTATATGTGAGGTATTTTTAGCCTTTATATAGGTTACATTTGCCTCCCAGGGCGCCCCCCCCCAGCGCCCTGCACCCTCAGTGACTGCGTGTGAAGTGTGCTGAGAGGAAAATGGCGCACAGCTGCAGTGCTGTGCGCTACCTTTAGAAGACTGCAGGAGTCTTCAGCCGCCGATTCTGGACCTCTTCTGACTTCAGCATCTGCAAGGGGGCCGGCGGCGCGGCTCCGGTGACCATCCAGGCTGTACCTGTGATCGTCCCTCTGGAGCTGATGTCCAGTAGCCAAGAAGCCAATCCATCCTGCACGCAGGTGAGTTCACTTCTTCTCCCCTCAGTCCCTCGTTGCAGTGATCCTGTTGCCAGCAGGACTCACTGTAAAATAAAAAACCTAAGCTAAACTTTTTCTAAGCAGCTCTTTAGGAGAGCCACCTAGATTGCACCCTTCTCGGCCGGGCACAAAAATCTAACTGGAGTCTGGAGGAGGGTCATAGGGGGAGGAGCCAGTGCACACCACCTGATCTGGAAAAGCTTTACTTTTTGTGCCCTGTCTCCTGCGGAGCCGCTATTCCCCATGGTCCTTTCAGGAACCCCAGCATCCACTAGGACGATAGAGAAAATTATATATACATATATACATACACACACACACACAATGTTTCACTGTAGAACCCTGAGCTAAAATAACAATTAGGCACAAAGAGTACTATGATCCACAGTCACTCCATCATTGTTATAAGGAAAAATGCAATTGCATTGTTGGAAATACCTGAAATACAGATGTTTCCGTTTACATCCTTGCTGCAGTCAAGCTACACAGCTCTTGAAATAGGGCCATGCCGTGGCGGGACTCAGTGGGGCAGTGTGTCTTTTTTTGTATTTTTTCTGTGAAAATGCGGCTTAGAAGCATAGTAATGTAATAGGACACATGAGCAACTTCTGCTGTGTGTAATTGCGGCTCTATCTGCATCCGAAATGCCATGTTACAGTGTTTCCTAAAATAGCATTTTGTATGCAAATACAGTCGCAGTCACACACAGAATATAGGCATGCTGCACATCATTTTAATCAGCAGAAGCTGCTTGTGTGTCCTGTTACATTACTTTGCTTTTTCGGGGAAATAAAACACAAAAAAGATGCTCGGCGCTACCGAGGCACATAGCACGCATGCGTTGTGTGTAACGCGACTTGTAGCGCATTAGCAAAGATGTAAGAGGACACATCTACAAACCATGTGTGATCAACAGTTATTTAACAATTAATTTGTAAATGTTGTGTCTTGTAATTATTGCGTGAAAGTTAATGAATAATCAAAAGTATTCTCTTTAGAAATAGATCAGAAACTAACTTGTTTTTTCTTCAAGTCTCTTAAGGCTGCTATATCATCCGGAGCATCAGAAGGGACACTGGTTACCACCCCAGTGCCTGGGAAATAAAACAAAAGAATTTGAAAGAACAGGTGCTTGCACTGAACAACATGTAAAAATAAATGAGAATACAAGACGTGTAAAAATGAAACCAGAGTTATATACCTTTATCTTCTTTAATAGTGAACATGGGAAGGGCATAGATCACTTTGTAAGAAGTCAGTGGGGCAGACAAAGCAGCACCTAGCAGATCCTAAAATGTTAGGCATGAAAACAACAAATTTCAGCATAAATGTTTCTATATTACAAAGATATGTTCTACAGAGTCATCTCATGAATAATGCTATGTAGAATTCAGATTATCTAGCCAGTACGAGTGTATTTTATAGAATATCGGTGGAATGCAGAGTTAAAGGAAGTGGATGTAATGCAATCACAGACAGTGGGCGTACAATCGCAGCCAAAATGACAGTAAGAGCATGTATTCACAAAGAGGGACTAAAATGGCTGACGAAAAGTCAACGCAGTCTCCTGGTGGGTGCAAATTTGTTTGTAGTCAGACTCTGGTGGAAGTGTAAAGTAGATAATGACAACTACATATGATTGGACACACATGTTGAAAACACGCTCAATTATGCAAAAAACAACTAGAACTTATCTAATTGCATTTTAAAAGCGACTTCACTATCATCCACGGGGGACACTGGAGAGACACCAAGGTAAAAGCTTGTGCTGCCCTTATATCACAACTCAAGGCAGGTAGTTTTGTCTTCGTGCCCAAACTTTCTGGCCACTTTTATCAGCTTCTCCTGCAGATGTAGTTTTTGCTTTTATTATTTTAATATGGGATTGGCTGTGGAGCGACTGCTTAGCAGCACTCATGCCTGCCGCCCATTACAGACTCTGGATTTGGCAGACAGAGTCCTGCCGCCGCAGGCAGCAGCTCTGCCCACAAAGACTCTGAAGTAGGAAGAGAGAAGAGGCAGCAAGAAGAGCCCAGGAAAACAGATAATACAGTAGGCTTCCTGAGATGCCCCAGCAAGTAACATCAGCAATGTTAGGGGCAATAGGAAGGGGAGTGGGGGCAGTGAGTGCCCAGTCCTCCACTCCCTCACCAGACCACCAGGGAAACAGTTAAACGTAATGGTGGGTTATTCCTGGAGGTTGGTCTGGGGGAGGAGGCTTTCCCATTCTTTCCTCCTCTGTCCTTGGCACGCTCCCTGTTTCCTCCCTCTATCCTTGGCTGGCAGCCTGTTAAGGGTCATCTGCACTCTCCTCCCCACAGGACGATGGATGGCTATTTTGAGAGTGCAGAGAGGTTATAATTAATCTGCACACCTTACCACACCAATACAGCTGATGATGTATTGGTGTAGCAGATTTCTGTTCAGAATTCTTCTAGAGCTGTCCCAGAGAAAGGTGCTTCAGTCTAAAAGTCCCTTTCCAGCAAAAAATGGCAGGACAAACTTACTGGTGCTGCTTAGGACCACAGTGGTCTCTGTGATACCTGCTCCACTGCAGCACAGCAGTCTGAACCACAGGGAGCAAACCCTCCGCCGGAGCCAACATGGGCTTTTCCATGTCCCATGTAATGTTGAAGCTTGCCAAACAATTGACTTTGATCAGTACGTCCCCCTTCAAAATTCTACTCCTACAGTGCTTCTCAACAGATTTCCATTGAGTCTCCCTGGGTATAGGGCTTGTTTCAATCGGTTTAGGTTCTGGTTTCTAATGGGTTACAACAAATGCTGGAACCGGCAGCCCATCAATGCCCTCATTAGCATCCCCGGCATACTCCCCTTAAGTCAGGACTCTGACGTCTCCTCATCAGCTGAGGGTGACTTTCAGCAGGATTTGGAACTGGAACAGTCCTCTGTACAGGAGGAAGATCATCCCAGCCTAGTTAACATGAAGACCTTAACAGCTTAACAGTTAAATACATGCTGCTGATTAAGGATACAGGGGATAGTCCTTCTCAGGTTTCATCTTTATTTAGAAACAAAAAGTAGTATGCAACAACCTTTCCTTCCACCGCATAACTGGACAATCTCCTCACTTAGAATTAGACGCTCCCAAATAAGTTTCAGGTCTCCAAGAGTATTCTATCCTTTTAGCTACTCCCCCTCTCTGAAATGGCTAAATGGGAGAGCCCCATGCCCCAGTGGACACCCTCTTGCTAGGTTGACTAATGCTACCACTATCGCTCTGCCTAATGTGGCTTCGCTCAAAGATGCGACTGACGTAGATTTTTCTCTGGCTCTGCACAAGGCAAGCTGTAACAGAATCCCAAAAAGCCCTTGAATCTCTTGCTTTCAATCGCAAGGTATTCTTGGGCCCAAAACTAGACAAAATCATTGCTTCTGCTGCAGCCTCTAAGCCTGCATTCCTACCATCCACGGCCCCAAAGACCAAGATTTTCTCTTTTCGTCCCCAAGGATGGCTAAGGTTTTAGCCCTCTTTACAGTCCTGGGTAAGTCCCAAAGCTGCACCCAAGCTATCTGAAAAGCAGATGCTTTTGGTGGGAAGCAGTCTAGTTTTGCAACAAGTGGTGGTAGAGAACATCAAACTCAGGTGCGAAGCTTTGTAAAATAGGGCTACATAATAGTTCTTCCCACCCGGTTCTGCAAACAACCTCTCCAAGGCCAGGGCCTTGCAAAACTCCTTTAAGTCCCCTCTGGCCTGGGACATTTTACTACTACTGCCACTACATCAAAGAGGAATGGGCTTTTATTCCAACTTCTTCCTCGTTGGAAAAATGGATGGCTCTTTCCTCCCCATTCTGAACCTGAATTCTTTGAACATTCATCTCAGGGATCCCAGGTTCAAAATGAAGCTCAGGTGCATCTTGAAGCTCAGGACAATTTACAGAGCCTTGTGCCAGGCCATCCAATCAAGGTCCGGTCAGACAAGACCACAGTGGTCACCTACATTAGCAATCAAGGCAGCACAAGAAATTTTCAGGCATCCAGAGGTCTTCCAAGTGGACTGCTATGTCCACCTGTCCATAGACATGACGACAATCTATCTGAATCACAAGCTGACCCAGCACCGCTTCAATACACAGGATCCGGAGGCTCTTCTGGTTTATGCACTGTCCATCCCCTTGGACCTTTCCTCTAATATATCTCTTTCCTCTAATGTCTTTAATGCCTTAGGTCATCCATAGGCTAAAGCAAGTATTCTGCAACAGGATCTTCCCTCGACTGGTTATGACTGGGTGGCTGTTGATACAGCCCTCCTGAAGGCCAGGGGGTTTTCAGATGTTTTTGTACAAACTATGCTTTAACTAGGCATATTACCAAGTGTGGAAAGCCTACTTCTTCTTTCTAGAAATTGGATCTAACAGTGTTTTCAGGATTCTGTGTTTCCTGCAAGAGGGGTTAGGTTTGGGCCATTGTCTCTCTTCCCTGAGGGCTCAGTTTTCTGCTCTGAGTTTATTTCCAAAAGATGGATCACGATCCTTCCTGCAGTGCAGACCTTCTCCTTCAGATGAGACTTCACATCCATATCCCCTTGTCCCTCTAGTTGCACCTTGGAACCTGGTTCTGGGCTCTTCAACATACTTAATTTGAGCCCTTGAAATCTGAGAATTTTAAATGGCTCACATGGAAAACAGTTTTCCTTCTACTTCTTCGGCCCGTAGGGTTTTGGAGATGTGTGCATTATTTCACAGTTCTCCTTTCTAAATTTCTCATCTTGATCGTGCCTTTCTTCAAAAGGTTGTCTCCAGGTTTCATATTACCCCAGGTTTCATATTATCCCTCCCTGTGTCATCCTTCCGGTCCTCGGACGTGCTGCGGAATCTCCGTATTTATGTTGAGAGGTTTAAGGATTTTCAGCACACTATGGGGGGTAATTCAGAGTTGTTCGCTCGTTATTTTTTTGTCGCAACGGAGCGAATAGTCGCTAATGCGCATGCGCAATGTCCGCAGTGCGACTGCGCCAAGTAAATTTGCTATGCAGTTAGGAATTTTACTCACGGCGTTACGAGGTTTTTTCTTCGTTCTGGTGATCGTAATGTGATTGACAGGAAGTGGGTGTTTCTGGGCGGAAACAGGCCGTTTTATGGGAGTGTGTGAAAAAACGCTACCGTTTCTGGGAAAAACGCGGGAGTGGCTGGAGAAACGGAGGAGTGTCTGGGCGAACGCTGGGTGTGTTTGTGACGTCAAACCAGGAACGACAAGCACTGAACTGATCGCAGATGCCGAGTAAGCATGGAGCTACTCAGAAACTGCTAAGAAGTGTCTATTCGCAATTCTGCTAACCTTTCGTTCGCAATTTTAATATGCTAAGATTCACTCCCAGTAGGCGGCGGCTTAGCGTGTGCAAAGCTGCTAAAAGCAGCTTGCGAGCGAACAACTCGGAATGACCCCCTATGATCTTTCCATTGTCAAACGGGGTTGGCCTGTTTCCAAGCAGACAACAGCCGGTTTGGATTTAGGGGGTTATCTGCCCACATGGTCACTAGGGACCTCCTGTCTGGTTCTGTGCTTCAGCAGAGTAGCTTTGCAGGACTGCCTCAGCAAACATCTTTATCAAGTTCTACCTTTTTGACACCCTCTAGCCCTATGGATGCTAGTTTCAGGAAATTGTAGTGCCCAGACTCCAGCATCTGCTATACCCTAGTGTCTTTAAAGTGCCCCTCATCGAATCAGATTTATCAGGTAATTACATACTATGTTCACTTTATACAAATATATTGATTGATTTGCTCTATCTGTCCATTAATTGTAATGTGTTTCCTTTGTGTACTGCTAATTATCACATGTTGCGAATACTCGCTGAAACCATGCATCCAGTTGCAACCTAGTCTCAGTTCACCCAGGTAGGACGAGGATGGAGTTGCAGGCAAGGGGATTGAGATTTGTATAAGAGATGTATGATTTGTGATTGAATTTTGCGATTGCAGATGAATTGTCTGGTGAAAATGTCAGATCAATGGAAGCCCTGTATCCTTGCAGCAGCAGAAAATCTGTAACAGCATGCTGACATGTCAGTCCAATGCTTGTGGATCTGTAAATATAATATTGCATACAGTATAATTCTAACCTCGCCCATTAGTTCTTTAACCACTGGAACAACGCCATTATCTTTGGTGAAACCTTGGTATGACATGTTCCTGGCTGCTCTTTGAGTGCAGACAAATATATCATCGGTGGCAGTCTCAAACGCAATGTAAGGCATGTCAGGCCGGAGCCAGCAGTTGGTCTGTCCAAACATGGTCTCTGGCCGCAGAGTGGCAGCTACTAGGAAAACATTCTTTCCTTTCAGACCACTGGAAAATAAATATTCATAATAGAAATTAGAGATTGATAAACATCATCACAAACTTCAACAGACATTTACAAAAGTCCCCATCTATAAACACTTTTACAGGCAATAAGATCTTTTTAGACCTAAATGGCCATAAACTGTAGGGTATGTGAACTCAAAATGAATTTTTATCCTAGTAAGTATCTAATCAAAAAAAGGTCAGATGTTAATCTGGATAGGCAAAAAAATTTTTAGTCAAATTATGATTACCAATTCAACTAGAGTGTTTTCCTGGTCCTACTGCACTAATTGTGCCACATGTCATCCGAGTGCTTGTCTTAACCCTTCCATGCATAGAGGCCACTACAGAGGGCAGCTGTTTTTAAGTCATTATCTTCTATAGAAACTCTTCTGACATAACTAGTGCATGGTGTTCACTTCTTTGGACATCTACTAAACTTATAAGATATGCCATCTAGTGGCAGCTTTTAAACTTCTACAAAAAGGTAAAAATAAAATGGACAAGAGAATTTCACCAGCACACTTCAGAGATTTCTGTAAAATATTTTTACTCACAAATAAATTAAAAATAAAATGAAAATCAAGAAAAGTAAAGTTTAGAGCATAATATGGTAGATGTTTTGATCCAATTCTCAATTTACTTTTTTCACAGTTTATGTAAAATCATACATCCACTTCAGGTGACATCATGCAATATTAGAGCCATACTGCAAGGGTTATCTTGGCATGTATGCTAACCTAAATGTTTTCCTCATATAATAGCCATATATGCCTGTTCTGGCAGCTGATACCATATATTTATACATACAAGGCTATCTTAACTTTTTTAAATTGTAAGTGATTTTAAATTATCATCAATAGTAGCAGCTGTTTTAACAGTGGTAGATGGTTTATTAGTATTATTTTTATTTTCTCCAGACATCAAGAGCATTTAGCAAAAGGGTTAGGTACAGAGTAGTACAACACACGTGGAGGCAAGTGGATCTCATGGATGTGTGGCGATGTACCCAAATAGATGCAAATACAGGAGATGGTACATTCAGGTGTTCTTTCACTTTCTTTATGTGACCTGGCTGCTGTATTGAAGTGACCTGGTTGCTGTATTGATGTGACATCACTGCTGTATCAAATGTCTGTATTGAATGATAGAAATCAGTTGGATTTCAAAGTATCCATTGCTTGAGCAATCATCAATGCTGGCTCTATGGAGCAACATCGATGAGGAAAGACCAAGTGAGACAGCACCTCCGTTGAAGCACAGGGTCCATGTCAAAGGCACCCCCTGAAATCACTGGCCAAAGCTTACGGAATCATATCATGTTAACAGGTGCCACAATGCAGCTTGCACATGTAAAACCCCCAGAGGTGTTTGAGCGCTGAAATGGGACTTTTTGCATTGCCCCCCTTTAATTTGGCCGGGATTAGTCACTTTACACTGCTAAACCCGACCGATCTGGGTGCGAACAGCACAGGAAAAAAAAAAACCTATTGAATTGCGTCATGTGATCTCCCGTCACTTTAGATGGGAAATCTGGAGCACAAAACAACTTAATTACCCCCATAGTGTCTTAAACCTTTCTGCACAGGGTGCTTCACCATATTTTTGGTCCCTGAAGGAAGCCCACAGGCTGCACTTTTCTGGTGTAAGTAGACCTAAATAAAAATCCCAGACAAATAGCCTGTTAATGGGTGCCTGAACCATGTTAACACATACTGTAAGACCGGGAACTTATCCTGGATTCTATGTGTTAACACCGGATAATAGGGAGATTTGGGTATTTACCGATAAATCCTTTTCTCTGAAGCTACCGGGGGCACTGGAACGGAAGGCAATCAATTTGCCGGCTGCTGGGATCCAAGTGGTTAAGATACCGACGCTGGAATCCCAACACCCGGTGAAACACCAGAGGTTGGAATCCCAACCGCCACCCGAAATCCTCACTCGGGTGGAGGTCCACTGCACCACCCATGGGGAAATATAACCCTGTGGCGACCAAAGGCTGCTACTGGGCCCGAAGTGAGGTAAGCGTAGCGAGGGGACAAGCTGCGCTCGCCGACGGTATTCTGGCTGTCGGGAACCTGGAGTCTCCTGACCACAGGGATCCCCACAGGAGGGATATCATACTGAATCCACTCGAACAAGCTGACACTGGGGTAGAGACGGGTGGCTATAGGGAGCCTGTCACTTTAAATTTTAGAAGTGTGAAAATTCGCCCTCTACAGAACATGTGGAGTGAGCACAAATTGACACCGGTGGTCGCTGAGCCTTTTGAAGATAAGCCTGACGAATCATCATGCGAATCCATTGCGCCAAAGTCTGCTTTGCAGCCGGCCACCCCCAGCAGTGTGCATTATAAAGAACAAATAAAGCATCCGACTTGGTAACGGCGCTGTTCGGGCTACATACATGTTTAAAGCTCGAACTACGTTCAGAGTAGAAGGCTTACCAGAATCATCACATAACGATGGGATCACAATCGGCTGACTGATATGGAAGCTGAAACAACCTTCGGAAGAAAAGACGAATGTGCCCTCAATTCAAGCTCTGTCTTCGTGAAAGATGGGGTAAGGTGGTTTGCAGGACAAAGCACTCAACTCGGAAACCCTGCGACCAATAAGCCAATGCCAGTAAAAAGACAGTCTTCCATATTAGGTATTTGAGGTCTACCTCAGTCTAGAGGCTCAAAAGAAACTAGACTGGAGGAAAACAAGCACGAGATTCAAGTCCCAAGGTGCCGTGGGCGGCACAAACAGAGGCTGTACCCTGAGAACTCCATGCAAGAAAGTCTGACTTTACGGAAGAAGCGTCAATCTGCGCTGGAAGAAGATTGACAATGCAGAAACTTGAACCTTCAGAGATCCTAGACGGAGTCCGGAATCCAACCCTGCTAGAAGATAAAAAAGGATTTTGGTACTTACCAGATAAATCCTTTTCTTTGAATCCACAGGGAGTACTCTTTGGATATGGACGGGGGCGTTAGCAGGGATAGGCACATTTAAATATTTAAATTAGTAACCCTCCACCCCCTCCTTACTCCCAAGGTACCTCAGTGTTTTTACTGAGCCGAACAAGAGCGATAGAGAGGATGAACACTGGAGAATTACATAAAACATTATAACATAATGGATAACTATAAAGTAGACACATAACCGACAACTAGAAAGTTGACACAATAGATAACAATCACCTTAACATTTGAACAAGTCGGTGAGAATGTGTTACCATAAGATCTACAGAACTTACCACAAGCCAGGTGAAACTGCTCTGGGTGGGCGTCCAGTGCCCCCTGTGGATTCAAAGAAAAGGATTTATCTGGAAAGTACCAAAATCCTATTTTCTTTTTCATCCACTAGGGGTCACTGGAGTACTCTTTGGACGTACCAAAGTTTCCCCCTTGGGCGGGAGAGCAGGTTCGCACCTGTAACACTAGACGGCCAAAGCTAGATGCTGATGCTGCAAACGTATCAAACTTGTAAAAGCGCACAAACGTGTGCACTGATGACCAGGTAGCCGCACGGCAAAGTTGCGTCGTAGAGGCTCCACAACCTGCTGCCCATGACGTTCCCACAGGATGTGTGGAATGTGCTGAAACGGATGCAGGCGGTTGTAGACTAGCATGAAGGTAAGCTTGATGAATGGTCAGCTTAAGCCATCTCGCCAAGGTCTGTTTGGAAGCTGCCCACCCTATCTTGACTGCATCATGAAGAACAATGTATCAGCTTTACGTACTTGTTGATGATGAAGCTATATAAACGCTGAGTGCGCGTACCACATCCAAAGTAGCTGGAGTACCTGAATTTTCAGAAAAAAAACCCAGGAACTACGATTGGTTGATTGATATGAAAAGAGGAGAATACTTTCGGTAGAAGAGTGGGATTCGTTTGAAGTTCCGCTCTGTCATCATGAAATACCAGATACGGTGGCTTGCATGACAAGGCACCCAATCCTGAAACAAGCCTTGCCGCAGCTAAGGCTAGGAGAAAAACTGTTTTCCAAGTGAGAAACTTAACATCCACTTATTTTAAGGGTTCAAAATTTGAAGACTGCAAAAAAATCAAAACCAGATTCAAGTCCCATGGAGCTGTAGGTGGTAAAAAATAAGAATTTACTTACCGATAATTCTATTTCTCGGAGTCCGTAGTGGATGCTGGGGTTCCTGAAAGGACCATGGGGAATAGCGGCTCCGCAGGAGACAGGGCACAAAAAGTAAAGCTTTTCCAGATCAGGTGGTGTGCACTGGCTCCTCCCCCTATGACCCTCCTCCAGACTCCAGTTAGGTACTGTGCCCGGACGAGCGTACACAATAAGGGAGGATTTTGAATCCCGGGTAAGACTCATACCAGCCACATCAATCACACCGTACAACTTGTGATCTAAACCCAGTTAACAGTATGATAACAGAGGAGCCTCTGAAAGATGGCTCCCTAAACAATAACCCGAATTAGTTAACAATAACTATGTACAAGTATTGCAGATAAACCGCACTTGGGATGGGCGCCCAGCATCCACTACGGACTCCGAGAAATAGAATTATCGGTAAGTAAATTCTTATTTTCTCTATCGTCCTAGTGGATGCTGGGGTTCCTGAAAGGACCATGGGGATTATACCAAAGCTCCCAAACGGGCGGGAGAGTGCGGATGACTCTGCAGCACCGAATGAGAGAACTCCAGGTCCTCTTTTGCCAGGGTATCAAATTTGTAGAATTTTACAAACGTGTTCTCCCCTGACCACGTAGCTGCTCGGCAGAGTTGTAATGCCGAGACCCCTCGGGCAGCCGCCCAAGATGAGCCCACCTTCCTTGTGGAATGGGCCTTAACAGATTTAGGCTGTGGCAGGCCTGCCACAGAATGTGCAAGTTGAATTGTGTTACAAATCCAACGAGCAATCGACTGCTTAGAAGCAGGCGCACCCAACTTGTTGGGTGCATACAGTATAAACAGCGAGTCAGATTTTCTGACTCCAGCCGTCCTTGAAATGTATATTTTTAAAGCTCTGACAACGTCCAACAACTTGGAGTCCTCCAAGTCGCTTGTAGCCGCAGGCACTACAATAGGCTGGTTCAGGTGAAACGCTGATACCACCTTAGGGAGAAAATGCGGACGCGTCCGCAGCTCTGCCCTATCCGAATGGAAAATTAAATAAGGGCTTTTATAAGATAAAGCCGCCAGTTCAGATACTCTCCTGGCGGAAGCCAGGGCCAGTAACATAGTCACTTTCCATGTGAGATATTTCAAATCCACATTTTTTAGTGGTTCAAACCAATGGGATTTGAGGAAATCTAAAACTACATTTAGATCCCACGGTGCCACCGGAGGCACCACAGGAGGCTGTATATGCAGTACTCCTTTGACAAAAGTCTGGACCTCAGGGACTGAGGCCAATTCTTTTTGGAAGAATATTGACAGGGCCGAAATTTGAACCTTAATAGATCCCAATTTGAGACCCATAGACAATCCTGATTGCAGGAAATGTAGGAAACGACCCAGTTGAAATTCCTCCGTCGGAGCACTCCGATCCTCGCACCACGCAACATATTTCCGCCAAATGCGGTGGTAATGCTTCGCGGTGACTTCCTTTCTTGCCTTAATCAAGGTAGGAATGACTTCTTCTGGAATGCCTTTTCCTTTTAGGATCTGGCGTTCAACCGCCATGCCGTCAAACGCAGCTGCGGTAAGTCTTGAAAGAGGCAGGGACCCTGTTGAAGCAGGTCCCTTCTCAGAGGTAGAGGCCACGAATCGTCCGTGACCATCTCTTGAAGTTCCGGGTACCAAGACCTTCTTGGCCAATCCGGAGCCACTAGTATCGTTCTTACTCCGCTTTGCCGTATGATTCTCAATACCTTTGGTATGAGAGGCAGAGGAGGAAACACATACACCGACTGGTACACCCAAGGTGTTACCAGCGCGTCCACAGCTATTGCCTGCGGATCTCTTGACCTGGCGCAATACCTGTCCAGTTTTTTGTTGAGGCGAGACGCCATCATGTCCACCATTGGTCTTTCCCAACGGTTTATTAGCATGTGGAAAACTTCTGGATGAAGTCCCCACTCTCCCGGGTGAAGATCGTGTCTGCTGAGGAAGTCTGCTTCCCAGTTGTCCACGCCCGGGATGAACACTGCTGACAGTGCTATCACGTGATTCTCCGCCCAGCGAAGGATCCTGGCAGCTTCTGCCATTGCACTCCTGCTTCTTGTGCCGCCCTGTCTGTTTACATGGGCGACTGCCGTGATGTTGTCCGACTGGATCAACACCGGTCTTCCTTGAAGCAGAGGTTCCGCCTGGCTTAGAGCATTGTAGATTGCTCTTAGTTCCAGAATGTTTATGTGAAGAGACTTTTCCAGGCTCGACCACACTCCCTGGAAGTTTCTTCCTTGTGTGACTGCTCCCCAGCCTCTCAGGCTGGCGTCCGTGGTCACCAGGATCCAATCCTGTATGCCGAATCTGCGGCCCTCCAATAGATGAGCCCTCTGCAACCACCACAGAAGAGATACCCTTGTCCTTGGAGACAGGGTTATCCGCAGGTGCATCTGAAGATGCGACCCTGACCATTTGTCCAACAGATCCCTTTGGAAAATTCTTGCATGGAATCTGCCGAATGGAATTGCTTCGTAAGAAGCCACCATTTTTCCCAGGACTCTTGTGCATTGATGTACAGACACCTTTCCTGGTTTTAGGAGGTTCCTGACCAGGTCGGATAACTCCTTGGCTTTTTCCTCGGGAAGAAAAACCTTTTTCTGAACCGTGTCCAGAATCATCCCTAGGAACAGCAGACGAGTTGTCGGCATTAATTGGGATTTTGGAATATTCAGAATCCATCCGTGCTGCTTTAGCACCTCTTGAGATAGTGCTAATCCCATCTCTAGCTGTTCTCTGGACCTTGCCCTTATTAGGAGATCGTCCAAGTATGGGATAATTAATACGCCTTTTCTTCGAAGAAGAATCATCATCTCGGCCATTACCTTTGTAAAGACCCGAGGTGCCGTGGACAAACCAAACGGCAGCGTCTGAAACTGATAGTGACAGTTTTGTACAACGAACCTGAGGTACCCCTGGTGTGAGGGGTAAATTGGAACGTGGAGATACGCATCCTTGATGTCCAAGGATACCATAAAGTCCCCTTCTTCCAGGTTCGCTATCACTGCTCTGAGTGACTCCATCTTGAACTTGAACTTCTTTATGTACAGGTTCAAGGACTTCAGATTTAGAATAGGCCTTACCGAGCCATCCGGCTTCGGTACCACAAATAGAGTGGAATAATACCCCTTCCCTTGTTGTAGAAGAGGTACCTTGACTATCACCTGCTGAGAGTACAGCTTGTGAATGGCTTCCAAAACCGTCTCCCTTTCGGAGGGGGACGTTGGTAAAGCAGACTTCAGGAAACGGCGAGGTGGATCTGTCTCTAATTCCAACCTGTACCCCTGAGATATTATCTGCAGGATCCAGGGATCTACCTGCGAGTGAGCCCACTGCGCGCTGTAATTTTTGAGACGACCGCCCACCGTCCCCGAGTCCGCTTGAGAAGCCCCAGCGTCATGCTGAGGCTTTTGTAGAAGCCGGGGAGGGCTTCTGTTCCTGGGAAGGAGCTGCCTGTTGCGGTCTCTTCCCTCGACCTCTGCCTCGTGGCAGATATGAATAGCCCTTTGCTCTCTTATTTTTAAAGGAACGAAAGGGCTGCGGTTGAAAAGTCGGTGCCTTTTTCTGTTGGGGAGTGACTTGAGGTAGAAAGGTGGATTTCCCGGCTGTAGCCGTGGCCACCAAATCTGATAGACCGACTCCAAATAACTCCTCCCCTTTATACGGCAAAACTTCCATATGCCGTTTTGAATCCGCATCGCCTGTCCACTGTCGCGTCCATAAAGCTCTTCTGGCCGAAATGGACATAGCACTTACCCGTGATGCCAGTGTGCAGATATCCCTCTGTGCATCACGCATATAAAGAAATGCATCCTTTATTTGTTCTAACGACAGTAAAATATTGTCCCTGTCCAGGGTATCAATATTTTCAATCGGGGACTCTGACCAAACTACCCCAGCACTGCACATCCAGGCAGTCGCTATAGCTGGTCGTAGTATAACACCTGCATGTGTGTATATACTTTTTTGGATATTTTCCATCCTCCTATCTGATGGATCTTTAAGTGCGGCCGTCTCAGGAGAGGGTAACGCCACTTGTTTAGATAAGCGTGTTAGCGCCTTGTCCACCCTAGGAGGTGTTTCCCAGCGCTCCCTAACCTCTGGCGGGAAAGGGTATAATGCCAATAATTTCTTTGAAATTATCAGCTTTTTATCAGGGGCAACCCACGCTTCATCACACACGTCATTTAATTCTTCTGATTCAGGAAAAACTATAGGTAGTTTTTTCACACCCCACATAATACCCTGTTTAGTGGTACCTGTAGTATCAGCTAAATGTAACGCCTCCTTCATTGCCAAAATCATATAACGTGTGGCCCTACTGGAAAATACGGTTGATTCGTCACCGTCACCACTGGAATCAGTGCCTGTGTCTGGGTCTGTGTCGACCAACTGAGGCAAAGGGCGTTTCACAGCCCCTGACGGTGTTTTAGGCGCCTGGACAGGCACTAATTGATTGTCCGGCCGCCTCATGTCGTCAAACGACTGCTTAAGCGAGTTGACGCTATCCCGTAATTCCACAAATAAAGGCATCCATTCTGGTGTCGACCCCCTAGGAGGTGACATCCCCATATTTGGCAATTGCTCCGCCTCCACACCAATATCGTCCTCATACATGTCGACACACACGTACCGACACACAGCAGACACACAGGGAATGCTCTACACGAAGACAGGACCCACTAGCCCTTTGGGGAGACAGAGGGAGAGTCTGCCAGCACACACCAAAAAAGCGCTATATATGACAGGGATAGCCTTATAATAAGTGCTCCCTTATAGCTGCTTTATATATATCAAAATATTGCCATTAAATTTGCCCCCCCTCTCTGTTTTACCCTGTTTCTGTAGTGCAGTGCAGGGGAGAGACCTGGGAGCCGTCCTGACCAGCGGAGCTGTGAGAGGAAATGGCGCCGTGTGCTGAGGAGATAGGCCCCGCCCCTTTTCCGGCGGGCTCGTCTCCCGCTATTTTGTGAATCCAGGCAGGGGTTAAATATCTCCATATAGCCTCTGGGGGCTATATGTGAGGTATTTTTAGCCTTTTAATAGGTTTTCATTTGCCTCCCAGGGCGCCCCCCCCCAGCGCCCTGCACCCTCAGTGACTGCGTGTGAAGTGTGCTGAGAGGAAAATGGCGCACAGCTGCAGTGCTGTGCGCTACCTTTAGAAGACTGCAGGAGTCTTCAGCCGCCGATTCTGGACCTCTTCTTACTTCAGCATCTGCAAGGGGGCCGGCGGCGCGGCTCCGGTGACCATCCAGGCTGTACCTGTGATCGTCCCTCTGGAGCTGATGTCCAGTAGCCAAGAAGCCAATCCATCCTGCACGCAGGTGAGTTCACTTCTTCTCCCCTCTGTCCCTCGTTGCAGTGATCCTGTTGCCAGCAGGAATCACTGTAAAATAAAAAACCTAAGCTAAACTTTCTCTAAGCAGCTCTTTATGAGAGCCACCTAGAATTGCACCCTTCTCGGCCGGGCACAAAAATCTAACTGGAGTCTGGAGGAGGGTCATAGGGGGAGGAGCCAGTGCACACCACCTGATCTGGAAAAGCTTTACTTTTTGTGCCCTGTCTCCTGCGGAGCCGCTATTCCCCATGGTCCTTTCAGGAACCCCAGCATCCA
The DNA here is from genome assembly GCF_028390025.1 of Pseudophryne corroboree. NCBI lineage: Eukaryota > Metazoa > Chordata > Amphibia > Anura > Myobatrachidae > Pseudophryne > Pseudophryne corroboree. Next base: position 624,807,032 of record NC_086449.1, on the reverse strand, counting down.
CTAGGACGATAGAGAAATGGAGGCTGAACTCTAAGGACACCTTGTAGGAAAGTGTGAACTGCTGGCAAAAGGGCCAAATGCCTTTGAAAGAAATTCGACAAGGCAGAAACCTGCACTTTTAGTGTAGCTAAACGAAGTCCTCCATCTAACCGCGCCTGTAAAAAATAGCAAAAGACGAGATAACTTGAAAGAAGAAGTTGGAAACTGCCTAGCTTCACACCAACCAATATAAGCTTGCCAAATCCTGTGATAATGAGCTGCCGTAACTGGCTTCCTAGCAAGTAACATGGTTGGTATAACAGAGTCTGGAATGCCCTCTCGTCTTAAGAGAGCGGTTTCAACAGACATCCCGTCGAACGCAGCCGCGCTAAATCGGGGTAAAAGAACCAGCCCTGTTGTAGAAGGTCTGAACGTAGCGGAAGCGGCCAGGGATCATCTGCGAGTAGACCGCGGAGATCCAAGAACCACGCTCTCCGAGACCATTGAGGTGCCACCAGAATGACGGTAGTGTATTCTCTTTTGATCCGCTTTAGCAACCAAGGAAGCAGTGGAAACAGATACACGAGGCTGTACAGCCATGCTATTGTGAGAGCATCCATTGCCACTGCCTTTGGATCTCCTGTTCTGGACACATACTGGGGAGTTTGAGGATTTTGATGAGATTCCATTAAATCCACCTGTGGGTAACCCCACCACTGGACCAACCTGTAGAACACCCTTCGATGTAAAGCCCATTCTCCTGGATGAAAATCCTGACAGCTGAGATAATCTGCTTCCCAGTTGTCCACTCTTGGAATGAACACTGCCAACAATATCACTTGGTGATGCTCAGCCCAATTCAGGATTCGAGCAACTTCTCGCCTGGTCATGCGACTTAGAGTCCCTCCTTATTTGTTGATGTAGATGACTGCCGTCACGTTATCCGACTGAACCTGAACAGTCTGAGACTGGCGTAACTGAACTGCATGACGCAGAACGTTGTAGATTGCCCGAGTTTGAGGACATTGATTGACAGTAATCTTTCTTGGTTTGACCAGAGACCCCGAAATTGACGATGTAGGACCACTGCTCCCCAACCTCTGAGACTTGCGTCCGTCAGAATTATCCAATTCCAGACTTTGAACAGTTTTCCTGCAGTGAGATGCTGTACTTGGAGCCATCAGAGTAGTGATACTCTGGCCCTTGAAGACAACCGCACCATCTGATGAATTTGGAGATGAGAGCCTGACCACTGTGCTAAAAGATCTAGCTGAAAAGGACGTGAGTGAAATCTTCCGAACTGGAGATCTTCAAAAGATGCCATCATCTTTCCTAACAGTCGAATGCACAAATGAGACTGTCCGTGGTCTGAGTACTTAACTGTACAAGACGACGAATACTTTGTGCTTTCTGTTCTGGCAGGTCAATTCGTAGATACGCCGTATCCAGAATCATTCCTAGATATTGAATTCTTTGACATGGGACAAGGCTTGATATTTTGAAGTTGACAATCCAACCGTGCTGAACTAGTACACTGTACATGAGTAAGGCATGTTGAAGGAGTACTTGTGGAAACTGAGCCTTGATGAGGTCATCTAAATACAGTACCATTATCACTCCCAGGGATCTGAGATGAGCTATCATCACAGACATCACCTTTGTGAATAACAGGCGCTGATGAGAAGCCATGAAATTGATAATGGTTTTGTTGTACTGCAAATTTTAAGTATGCTTGATGCGGTGAACAAATGTGTAAGTACGCACGCTTGAGTTCCAGCGAAATCATGTATTTATGTGGTTCTAAAACTGCAATCACTGACCGCAGGGATTCCATCTTTGAAGTTCAATATCGGTCTGACCGAGCTGTCTGGCTTTGGTCTTACAAAAAAATTGGAATAATAACCTTGACCCTTTTAGTGAATCAAAAATAAGATTTTAAACCTACCGGTAAATCTTTTTCTCCTAGTCCGTAGAGGATGCTGGGGACTCCATAAGGACCATGGGGTATAGACGGGCTCCGCAGGAGACATGGGCACTATAGAGAACTTTAGAATGGGTGTGCACTGGCTCCTCCCTCTATGCCCCTCCTCCAGACCTCAGTTAGAGAAACTGTGCCCAGAGGAGACGGACAGTACGAGGAAAGGATTTTTGTTAATCTAAGGGCAAGATTCATACCAGCCCACACCATCCACACCATATCACATGGAATACACGAACCAGTTAACAGTATGAAACAAAACAGCATCAGCCCGAGACTGATCAAAACTGTAACATAACCCTTATGTAAGCAAAAACTATATACAAGTCTTGCAGAAGATAGTCCGCACTGGGACGGGCGCCCAGCATCCTCTACGGACTAGGAGAAAAAGATTTACCGGTAGGTTTAAAATCTTATTTTCTCTTACGTCCTAGAGGATGCTGGGGACTCCGTAAGGACCATGGGGATTATACCAAAGCTCCAGACCGGGCGGGAGAGTGCGGATGACTCTGCAGCACCGATTGAGCAAACAGTAGGTCCTCATCAGCCAGGGTATCAAACTTGTAGAACTTTGCAAAAGTGTTTGACCCTGACCAAGTCGCCACTCGGCAAAGCTGTAATACCGAGACGCCTCGGGCAGCCGCCCAAAAAGAGCCCACCTTCCTAGTGGAATGGGCCTTAACCGAATTTGGTAACGGCAATCCAGCCGTAGAATGAGCCTGCTGAATCGTGTTACAGATCCAGCGAGCAATAGTCTGCTTAGAAGCAGGAGCGCCAACCTTGTTGGCTGCATACAGGACAAACAGAGCCTCTGTTTTCCTAACCCGAGCCGTCCTGGCTACATAAATTTTTAAGGCCCTGACTACATCAAGGGACTTGGAATCCTCCAAGACCCCTGTAGCCACAGGCACCACAATAGGTTGATTCATATGAAACCACCTTAGGCAAAAATTGAGGACGAGTCCGCAATTCTGCTCTATCCACATGGAAAATCAGATAGGGGCTTTTGTGAGACAAAGCCGCCAATTCAGACACCCGCCTTGCAGATGCCAAGGCCAACAACATGACCACCTTCCAAGTGAGAAATTTTAATTCCACCGTTTGAAGAGGCTCAAACCAGCGAGATTTCAGCAACTGTAACACCATGTTAAGGTCCCATGGTGCCACTGGAGGCACAAAAGGAGGCTGGATGTGCAGCACTCCCTTTACAAAAGTCTGGACTTCTGGGAGAGAAGCCAATTCCTTCTGAAAGAAAATCGATAGGGCCGAAATCTGTACCTTAATGGAGCCTAATTTTAGGCCCATATCCACTCCTGTCTGTAGAAAGTGGAGAAAACGGCCCAGATGGAAATCTTCCGCAGGAGCATTCTTGGCTTCACACCAAGATACATACTTTCTCCAGATATGGTGATAATGCTTTGCCGTCACATCCTTCCTAGCCCTTATCAGAGTAGGGACGACTTCTTCCGGAATGCCTTTACCAGCTAGGATTCGGCGTTCAACCGCCATGCCGTCAAACACAACCGCGGTAGGTCTTGGAACAGACAGGGCCCCTGTTGCAACAGGTCCTCTCTGAGAGGTAGAGGCCACGGATCTTCTGTGAGCATTTCCTGAAGCTCTGAATACTAGGCCCCGCGAGGCCAATCTGGAACAATGAGTATTGTTTGCACTCTTTGTCATCTTATGATTTTCAGTACTTTCGAGATGAGTGGAAGAGGAGGGAACACATAGACCGACTGAAACACCCACGGTGTCACCAGGGCGTCCACTGCTACTGCCTGAGGGTCCCGTGACCTGGCACAATACCTCCGAAGCTTCTTGTTGAGGCGTGACGCCATCATGTCTATTTGAGGAAGTCCCCAAAGACTTGTTATTTCTGCAAAAACTTCTTGATGAAGTCCCCACTCTCCTGGATAGAGATCGTGTCTGCTGAGGAAGTCTGCTTCCCAGTTGTCCACTCCCGGAATGAATACCGCTGACAGAGCGCTTACGCGGTTTTCTGCCCAGCGCAGAATCCTGGTGGCTTCCGCCATTGCCACTCTGCTCCTTGTCCCGCCTTGGCGGTTTACATGAGCCACAGCTGTGACGTTGTCTGATTGAATCAGAACTGGTAGGTCGCAAAGAAGATTTTCCGCTTGTCGAAGGCCGTTGTATATGGCCCTTAACTCCAGTATGTTGATGTGTAGACAAGCCTCTTGGCTTGACCATAGTCCCTGAAAATTCCTTCCCTGTGTGACTGCTCCCCATCCTCGGAGGCTCGCGTCCGTGGTCACCAGAACCCAGTCTTGAATGCCGAACCTGCGACCCTCTAGAAGGTGAGCACTCTGCAGCCACCACAGGAGAGACACCCTGGCCCTGGGGGACAGGCTTATTTTCTGATGTATTTGAAGATGGGACCCGGACCACTTGTCCAGAAGGTCCCACTGAAAAGTCCTCGCATGAAACCTGCCGAAGGGGATGGCCTCGTAGGTCGCCACCATTTTCCCCAGCACTCGAGTGCATTGATGTACTGACACTCTCGTCGGTTTTAACAGGTCTCTGACCATGGTCTGGAGTTCCTGGGCTTTTTCCATCGGGAGAAAAACCCTCTTTTGTTCCGTGTCCAGAATCATGCCTAAGAATGACAGCCGAGTCGCAGGAACCAACTGTGACTTTGGTAGATTTAGAATCCAGCCATGTTGTTGCAGCACTCTCAGGGAGAGCGACACGCTTTTCTGCAACTGTTCCTTTGATCTCGCTTTTATCAGGAGATCGTCCAAGTACGGGATAATTGTGACTCCTTGCCTGCGCAGGAGCACCATCATTTCCGCCATTACCTTGGTGAAAACCCTCGGGGCCGTGTAAAGCCCAAACGCCAACGTCTGAAACTGGTAATGACAGTCCTGTACAGCGAATCTCCGGTATGCCTGATGAGGAGGATATATGGGAACGTGAAGGTATGCATCCTTTATGTCTAGCGACACCATAAAATCCCCCACTTCCAGGCTTGAGATAACCGCCCTGAGCGATTCCATCTTGAACTTGAACCTTCTTAAGTACAGGTTTAGGGATTTTAAGTTTAGAATGGGTCTGACCGAGCCATCCGGTTTCTGGACTACGAACAGGGTTGAATAGTACCCATTTCCCTGTTGATTTAGGGGAACCTTGATAATCACTTGCTGTTGACACAGCTTTTGAATTGCAGCTAAAACTATCTCCCTCTCTGGGGGAGAAGCTGGTAAAGCAGATTTGAAGAATCGGCGAGGAGGCACGTATTCGAATTCCAGCTTGTAGCCTTGGGATATTTTTTCCATCACCCAAGGATCCACGTCCGACTGAACCCAGACGTGGCTGAAAAGCCGAAGACGTGCCCCCACCGGCGCGGACTCCCTCAGTGGAGCCCCAGCATCATGCGGTGGATTTAGTAGAAGCCGGGGAGGACTTCTTCTCCTGGGAACTAACCGTAGCAGGCATTCTTTTCCCTTTACCTCTACCTCTGGCGAGGAAGGAAGATCCCCGACCTCTTCTGGACTTATGCGACCGAAAGGACTGCATTTGATACTGTGGTGTTTTCTTTTGCTGTGGGGGAACATAAGGCAAAAAGGTAGATTTACCCGCGGTAGCTGTGGAAACCAGGTCCGTGAGACCTTCCTCAAATAAAACTTCACCTTTGTAAGGCAAAACTTCCATATGCCTTTTTGAGTCGGCATCACCCGTCCATTGGCGGGTCCACAGCGCTCGCCTAGCAGAAATGTCCATGGCGTTGGCTCTCGAACCTAGCAGCCCAACGTCTCTCTGAGCGTCTCTCATATATAAGACTGCGTCTTTAATGTGACCTAAGGTCAGTAAAATGGTATCCCTATCTATGGTATCAAAATCAGCTGACAAGGTATCTGCCCAAGCTGCTACATCGCTACAAACCCACGCCGATGCTGTCGCCGGCCTGAGTAAAGCCCCCGTATGTGTATATATTGATTTTAAAGTCGTTTTCTGTTTGCGATCAGCAGGATCCTTGAGGGCTGCCGTGTCTGGAGACGGTAGCGCCACCTTCTTGGATAAGCGCGTTAAAGCCTTGTCCGCCCTGGGCGAGTACTCCCACCGTACCCTGTCCTGTGCAGGGAAAGGATACGCCATAAGAATTCTTTTGGGAATCTGCAGTTTCTTGTCTGGAGATTCCCAAACCTTTTCAAATAACGCATTCAGCTCATGAGATGGGGGAAAGGTTACCTCAGGTTTCTTTTCCTTAAACATGTGTACCCTCGTGTCAGGGACAGAGGGGTCATCTGTGATATGCAAAACATCTTTTATTGCAATAATCATATAATGAATGCTTTTGGCCACCCTTGGGTGTAACCTCGTAGTCGACACTGGAGTCAGTGTCGGTATCAGTGTCTGCTATTTGGGATAGGGGACGTTTTTGAGATCCTGAAGGGCTCTGTGACACCGTCAAAGCCATTGATTGACTCCCTGTATTATCCCTGGACTCTGCTTTGTCTAATCTCTTATGTAACAAAGTCACATTTGCATTTAAAACATTAAACATGTCCAACCAATCAGGTGTCGGCGCTGCCGACTGAGACCACAATCATCTGCTCCACCCTCCTCCTTAGATGAGCCTTCCGCTTCAGACATGCCGACACGCGCGTACCGCCCCCCCCCCCCCCCCACACACACACACACACAGGGATATATTTATATGGAGACAGTTCCCCAATAAGGCCCATTGGAGAGACAGAGAGAGAGAGTATGCCAGCACACACCCAGCGCCAACTGACACTGGAACAAAATTCCCAGATAACAGCGCTTTTATGATTATCTGTATATACCTATACACTCACTGCGCCTTACAAGTGCCCCCCCCCCCCTTTTTTTGCCCTTTGTCACCGTGTTCAGCAGGGGAGAGTCCGGGGAGCCAGCCTCTCTACATGTGCTGTGGAGAAAAATGGCGCTGGTTAGTGCTGTGGGATCAAGCTCCGCCCCCTCAGCGGGGGACTTCGGTCCCGCTCAATTTGTTTAATACTGGCGGGGGATTTAATATATATTGCCACCTCAGCATATATATGCCTTTTAGCCAATCCTAGAGGTCTTTTATTGCTGCCCAGGGGGGCCCGCCCTGCACCCATCCGTGCCTGCAGTGTGGGTTACGCGTGGGAGCAATGGCGCGCAGCGTTACCTATCATTTAAGTAGGTCTGCTTCTCTCTCCTCAGTCCCTTGATGCAGGGAGCCTGTTGCCAGCAGTGCTCCCTGAAAATAAAAAACCTAACAAAATTATTTTTCAGAGAAACTCAGGAGAGCTCCCATGTAATGCACCCAGTCTCCTCTGGGCACAGGATCTAACTGAAGTCTGGAGGAGGGGCATAGAGGGAGGAGCCAGTGCACACCCATTCTAAAGTTCTTTATAGTGCCCATGTCTCCTGCGGAGCCCGTCTATACCCCATGGTCCTTACGGAGTCCCCAGCATCCTCTAGGACGTAAGAGAAATTGCTGAATCCACGAGAGACTGAATCGCGGACTACAGAACCGCCTTTTTGTCCCTGACGGAGGCAGGCCTGACTTGAAAAACCACATTGATGGTAGACAATCAAACCCAATTGTGTAAACTTAGTCTACCAAATTGCTGAACCACCCGTCCGTGGAAGTCTGAGACTATGCTAAGTGAAATGTGTGAAAGCGTGCTCTCACCACTTGAAAGCTGCAAGTCCGTTATGCCACTCTTTTTTTTTTTGTAAGCTGGTTAGTGGTTTTTGAAAACCACGTCCTCTACCACATGTACTGTATACAGTTGTTCCTTGTGCACAGCCACGAAAGAAGTGAGGTCTAAAAGAATGCTGGTCCAGAATACTACTCTGCTTGCCAAACTAGTGACCAAAGTATCCTACAGCCGCACTAATGGATTCTGAAATCCGATAACGGACTTGTTCAACATCCATAGATGCCGTAGCCAAATAGTCAGCCGAATCATAAATGTGATCGGTAAAAAGTATAAGCTGGTCGGAGAAAAAGAACCTTTTTGCAGGCCTAACCTGAGCTGTGTAGGCCAGGCATCTACAGCCTTGTTGCCAAAACTCCAAATAAAGCAGGTCTAAGCAACACCCCTGCTGTTGTATAAATGGACTTTAGCATGGACTCTAGCTAATGCTCAGACGGATGTGTAAACGTCGTTGCAGCAGGAACTGGAATGGTCCATGTTAGCAAATTAAACCCTTTAAAATGACTGTGTTTACTGGCACCCTGCATTAGTCTGCTGAGCCACCGCAGCTCTGCTGCTATTTTGACAGAAGTCTCACTGTCTCAGTGAAATGGAGCACCTGGCGTATCGGCCCGATGAGGCTAACCTCACTAATGGACTCCAAGCCCAATTGACCTGTCACCTTCTCTTACTGACACACCAGGTCTGGCATGAAATCATCCGTTGTACGATGAAACAAATGATGAATACGGTTAGAATTATAACTATGCATAGACTTTGGAAGACCTGCAATGTTCTTGAAATTTCCTGAGCCCAGAGGCTGCTCAGATGGCATTGAACACGGATCAGATTTTGCTGATCGACGGTCATTCCGTGCCGTGGACAATTTAATTGCCCTATTAGTTAGTTATCATGCACACAGACAGACAGTAATACACATAGTAAGACAGTGAAACATCTGCAAGATTCAGTAAACAATATCTATTAAGTATGTGATTTACTGAAGAAAAATCCACTAACACTCCTGCCCCCTCCAGTGGCAGCGAGTTGTAGGACCGACACCCAAATTCCTGTAGAAAGAAACAGGAAGTTAGTATAAAATGGTGTCCACACCATGTGCTGTGTTTTGTAACATAGATTGTACACTACCTATGTAACAGAGAAACTATACGCTTAATAGTCTGTTGTGTAACAGAGAAACAATTCACAGCATAGTTTAATAGTTTTTATCATAACTATCGCTGAGTGAAATATATGTAATATATTGAAATATATATAATGTATAAACACAGGTCTAAGTATAGGCTGAATAGCCCATTTTTCATTTAGCCACTGCTGTTTGAACTATATGTAATATATAGACACAGATCAAAGGAGAGGCTTAATAGGTTGCTGAGTAAAAAGAAACCCAGGGCACAGTAGTGGCTGAATAGCCTGTTTATGTCCCTTTCTAATCATTGTTTGAGATTGCTTGTGGGTGACCACGGCTGTGCTGGGGACCGGGTAGTAGGTGCCACATAGCGTATCATACACACCGTAGTGCACAAGGGAACGGCGGCAGTGTGAGCTGCCTAGCAGCTCAGTAGCTGTTCTTCGAGGAGGCTATGATGGGGCTTCTATTTGCAAGCATTGTCCAGCTCCTGGTGCAGCCTCAGGCTGGGATCAGCTACTGCTGATTTAGGTCTATGGTGGGACTCCTCTACTGCGCACCGACAAGCCAATGCTGCATTAGCAGCCTCCACAATCCCGGATCCAAGCGTCCTAATAAGCTGGGAAAGGATTGAGTGTAGAAAGAAAAAATATTGTCAAAAATAGAAGTAAAGCGTGGAGAACTCTCCACGTGTGCCATCCCGACTGAGGCACAAAAAAAACACTGCGGTACCTTGGGAGTATGGAGGGGGTGGAGGGTTACTAATTTACATATTTAAATGTGCCTATCCCTGCTAACACCCCGTCCATATCCCAAGAGTACTCCAGTGACCCCTAGTGGATGAAAAAGAAACTAGGAATCGGGACAGTCGAAAGGACCCAGTCAGAAAACGGTGACGTTCGCACCAAGCCACATAAGAACGCCATATTCGATGGTAACGGGCTGCTATTGGTTTTCTAGACTGCAACATTGTGGGAATAACAGCATCTGGAATCCCATGACGGCTCAAGATGAGGTCCTCAATAGCCAACCTATTAAACGCAGTCGCGATAAAATCAGGGTGAACAAAAGGACCCTATTGTAACAGATCCTGACAAAGAGGCAGTGGCCACTGACCGTCCACCAGAAGGAAGCGCAGGTCAGAAATCCAAGCCCTCCAAGGCCAATCTGGTACCACCAGAATCACTGTGGCCAATTATCTCTTGATCTTCTTGAGAACACGAGGAAGCAGCGGAAATGGAGGAAACAGATATATGAGGTCGTATGTCCAAGGAAACGTTAAAGCGTCCACCTCTTCTGCCTGAAGAACCAGTGTTCTCTGGACATATACCGAGGAAGTTGATTCAGTATGGACACCATAAGAGCCACCTGTGGGCAACACCACTAGTGCTTCGAAAACAGGTGAACAGTTACTCACCACTGCCGAACGCATCAGGACCGCGATTGTCTGGTGTGGGTAGCAGCGCTACTCATATAAGCGCTGTTAATACCTCTCCCGAGCACAGAGGAGAACCAGGGACCCGGACCCCACTTCTCACATAAGTGGGGAAGGGTTATCCTGAAGCCAAGAAACAAAAAGGAGAAAATAAATCAAATAAATATAAATCCAGGATGAAGCTCAGTCAAGTGTGACCGGCTCCCTCGGCACAATTCTAAAACTGAGGGCTGATGGGAAATGGGGGGGGCGCTTTCACACATCTTTAAAATTTAAACTAACAGGCTCCCTATAGCCACCCATCTATACCCCAGTGTCAGCATGTTCCAGTGTTCACTAGTGGCTGACTGTGAAGAGGGTTTTAACTGAATAGCCCCAAGCTACCTACCGCATTTATTCCCACCTGGTATATTACTGGATCTAATCCCCCTAAGCGTCAAAATCATTCAAATTCAATTCATGAAGCAGGCTAACTTTCTAGGTATGAAGCAAACGAAAAATCTTTGCGATATAAATATTGAGGACATTTTTGTATCTGAATGAATATATCCATACATTTTGTAAACTCTGGTCTGTATCTCAGTGCTGAGCTACAGACCAGAGTATGCTAGAAGCACCAGAGCAGAGCAACACCCTGGCATGAAAAATGAACAGCACGGGTTGTGAGAGGTGCAGGGTGCTAGAATGAACACTGGAAATACACATTTAGTTCTAGACAGCAAAACAGCCATGCACACTACAATGCAGCCATTGACTAATACATGTAAGCCTGTAACTCTGTTGCTCACAATTTACAATTCTATATATATCAACTTCCTACCTCGATTGTTTTGTGTGTGTACCGGCTAATTAACACCCAATTTTCTCGATGACCGGAGAGTTATGACTACATTAAGCAGCAATAGTGAAAACATTTTTTTTTTTTTTTTTTAAGAAAGTAGGAAGAACATCAGAAGCTGATACAACAGCTAAATGACACATACAGCTGTGCAGACATCTTCAGCGATCAGATTTGCTGTATAACATCCTCCATTTACAAACTAGTCACCAAAAATCTGGTTTTGTTACAGATATTATTTATTACTGCCTATCCTTTTCATTTTGTTTAGCAGATATGTACTATGGCAAAAGATCAGATTTACCTCAACTTTGCTGGATAAGGATCAAGGACCTTCATTTTGATCAGAGTGTATTCTTGAGGTCCGACGCCCTAAGCCCAATGCAATAATAAAAACATTACAAAATGTTCATTAATATCTTAAAAACACAGTACATTCAGGGAAAAAAAAATAACGTGAACAATTATTTTTGTCACACATGTAAACGATGCAACACAATATTAATGAGTGGCCCAAGTTTTTACCTAAACAGTGACAAATGCAGGTAAATTAGGAGTGAAGGTTTCATAAATTATAACCATGTCTTTATAAATATCCATTGAAACTCATTAGGGAGTATATGCCTCATTACTAGGAGGCTGGACATGCAGCTCCTTTATGGAAGAGAACTACTAATATCACAATCGGCTTCGTTTTGATCCAAAGCAAAAAATTTGGCAGAAAAAGTCCAGCTAAAGGGCCGAATCAAGAATTGTAGCAAGTAGGTAGCTTGGGGAAGCACCTTTAGGAAATAATAAGATTTTAAACCTACCGGTAAATCTATTTCTCCTAGTCCGTAGAGGATGCTGGAGACTCCGTAAGGACCATGGGGTATAGACGGGCTCCGCAGGAGATAGGGCACCTAAAAAGAACTTTGACTATGGGTGTGCACTGGCTCCTCCCTCTATGCCCCTCCTCCAGACCTCAGTAAGAGAACTGTGCCCAGAGTAGACAATACAAGGCAGGATTTAGCAATCCAAGGGCAAGATTCATACCAGCCCACACCAATCATACCATGTAACCTGGATCATACATAACCAGTTAACCATATGAACAACAACAGTAACGGTCCAAAACCGATTTCAACTGTAACATAACCCTTATGTAAGCAACAACTATACACAAGTCTTGCAGAGTTTCCGCACTGGGACGGGCGCCCAGCATCCTCTACGGACTAGGAGAAATAGATTTACCGGTAGGTTTAAAATCTTATTTTCTCTTACGTCCTAGAGGATGCTGGGGACTCCGTAAGGACCATGGGGTTTATACCAAAGCATCCAATCGGGCGGGAGAGTGCGTATGACTCTGCAGCACCGACTGAGCAAACGCTAGGTCCTCATCAGCCAGGGTATCAAACTTGTAGAATTTAGCAAAAGTGTTTGACCCCGACCAAGTCGCCGCTCGGCAAAGTTGTAATGCCGAGACGCCTCGGGCAGCCGCCCAAGAAGAGCCCACCTTCCTAGTGGAATGGGCCTTAACCGAATTTGGTACCGGCAATCCAGCCGTAGAGTGAGCCTGCTGAATCGTATTACAGATCCAGCGAGCAATTAGTCTGCTTCGAAGCAGGAGCGCCAATCTTATTGGCCGCATACAGGACAAACAGAGCCTCTGTTTTCCTAATTCTAGCAGTCCTGGCTCCATACATTTTTAAGGTCCTGACTACGTCCAGGGATCTGGAATCCTCCAGGTCACTAATAGCCACAGGCACCACAATAGGTTGATTCACATGGAATGAAGAAACCACCTTAGGCAAAAATTGCGGACGTGTCCTCAATTCAGCTCGATCCACATGAAAAATCAAGTAAGGGCTTTTGTGTGACAAAGCCGCCAATTCTGATACTCGCCTTGCCGATGCCAAGGCCAACAACATGACCACCATCCAAGTAAGAAATTTCAACTCAATCTTGTTAAGCGGTTCAAACCAGTGTGATTTTAGAAACTGCAACACCACGTTGAGATCCCACGGTGCCACTGGAGGCACAAAAGGAGGCTGGATGTGTAGCACTCCCTTTACAAACGTCTGGACTTCTGGAAGAGAAGCCAATTCCTTCTGAAAGAAAATCGAGAGGGCCGAAATCTGAACCTTAACAGAGCCTAATTTCAGTCCCATATCCACTCCTGTCTGTAGGAAGTGGAGAAAACGACCCAGATGAAAATCTTCCGTAGGTGCATTCTTGGTCTCACACCAAGACACATACTTTCGCCAGATACGGTGATAATGCTTAACCGTCACCTCCTTCCTAGCCTTTATTAAAGTAGGGATGACCTCTTCCGGAATCCCCTTTTTTCGCTAGGATTCGGCGTTCAACCGCCATGCCGTCAAACGTAACCGCGGTAAGTCCTGAAATACACAGGGCCCCTGTTGCAACAGGTCTTCCCTCTGAGGAAGAGGCCAGGGATCTCCTGTGAGCATCTCTTGTAGATCTGAGTGCCAGGCCCTTCGAGGCCAGTCTGGGACAACGAGTATCGTCTGTACTCTTCTTTGCCTTATGATCCTCAACACTTTTGTGATGAGAGGAAGAGGAGGAAACACGTAGACCGATTTGAACACCCACGGTGTTATCAGAGCGTCTACTGCCACTGCCTGAGGGTCCCGAGACCTGGCACAATACCTCCGAAGCTTTTTGTTGAGGCGTGACGCCATCATGTCTATTTGAGGAGTTCCCCAAAGACGTGTTATGTCTGCAAAGACTTCTTGATGAAGTCCCCACTCTCCTGGATGGAGATCGTGTCTGCTGAGGAAGTCTGCTTCCCAGTTGTCCACTCCCGGAATGAAGACAGCCGACAGAGCGCTTACATGATTTTCCGCCCAGCAAAGAATCCTGGTGGCTTCCGCCATCGCGACTCTGCTTCTTATCCCGCCTTGGCGGTTCACATGAGCCACTGCTGTGACATTGTCTGATTGAATCAGAACCGGTAGGTTTCGAAGAAGACTCTCTGCTTGTCGAAGGCCGTTGTAAACGGCTCTGAGTTCCAACACATTGATGTGTAGACAGGACTACTGGTCTGACCAAAGTCCCTGAAAGTTTTTTCCCTGTGTGACCGCTCCCCATCCTCGGAGGCTCGTGTCCGTGGTAACCAGGATCCAGTCCTGAATCCCGAACCGGCGACCCTCCAGCAGGTGAGCACTTTGCAACCACCACAGGAGAGACACTCTGGCCCCTGGGGACAGAGTTATTTTCCGATGTAAGTGCAGATGGGACCCGGACCACTTGTCCAGAAGGTCCCATTGAAAAGTCCTTGCATGGAACCTTCCGAAGGGAATGGCCTCGTAGGCCGCCACCATTTTTCCCAGAACTCGAGTGCACTGGTGAACTGACACCCTTTTCGGTTTTAGCAGGTCTCTGACCATGTTCTGGATGTCCTGGGCTCTCTCTATTGGGAGGAAGACCTTCATTTGTTTCCGTAACCAGTATCATACCTAGGAACGGTAGTCGAGTTGTCGGTATCAACTGTGACTTCGGTAGATTTAGAATCCAACCATGTTGCTGGAGCACTCTCAGAGAGAGTGCCACACTGCTCAGCAATTTCTCCCTTGATCTCGCTTTTATCAGGAGATCGTCCAAGTATGGGATAATTGTGACTCCATGCTTGCGCAGGACCACCATCATTTCCGCCATTATCTTGGTGAAAATCCTCGGGGCCGTGGAAAGTCCAAACGGCAACGTCTGAAATTGGTCATGACAATCCTGTACAGTGAATCTCAGGTATTCCTGATGGGGGGCATATATGGGGACATGAAGGTACGCATCCTTTATGTCCAGAGACACCATAAACTCCCCTTCCTCCATGTTGGCTATTATCGCTCTGAGTGATTCCATTTTGAATTTGAATCTTTTTATGTACAGGTTTAGGGATTTCAGATTCAAAATAGGTCTGACCGAACCGTCCGGTTTCGGGACCACAAATAGGGTTGAGTAGTAACCTCTTCCCTGCTGGTGCAGGGGAACCTTGATTATCACTTGCTGTATACACAGCGTTTGAATTGCAGCTAACACTATATCCCTTTCCGATGTGGAAGCTGGTAGGGCCGATTTGAAAAAAATCGGCGCGGGGGCACCTCGTCGAATTCCAGTTTGTACCCCTGGGAAACTATTTCCAACACCCAGGGATTCAGGTCTGATCTGACCCAGGCCTGACTGAAAAGTCGTAGACGTGCCCCCACCGGTGCGGACTCCCTCAGGGGAGCCCCAGCGTCATGCTGTGGGTTTTGGAGCAGCCGGGGAGGACTTTTGTTCCTGGGCACCTGCCGAAGCAGGTGCTCTTTTGCCTCTGCCTTTACCTCTGACGAGGAAAGAGGATCCCCGACCTCTTTTGGACTTGTGCGACCGAAAGGACTGCATCTGATAGGGTGTTACTTTCTTTTGCTGTTGGGGAATATATGGTAAAAAATTTGATTTACCTGCTGTAGCTGTGGAAACCAGGTCCGTCAGCCCATCCCCAAACAATACATCACCCTTATAGGGTAGTACTTCCATATGTTTTTTGGAATCTGCATCAACCGTCCATTGGCGAGTCCATAAGGATCTTCTCGCTTAGATAGACATGGCATTGGCCCTAGAAGCCAGCAATCCAATGTCCCTTTGAGCATCCCTCATAAATAAGACTGCGACTTTTATATGTGCTAGAGTTAAGAATATAGTATCCTTATCCATATTATCAAATTGATCTGTCAGCTCATCTGTCCAGGCTGCAATTGCGCTACACACCCATGCCGACGCAATTGTCGGTCTTAGCACAGCCCCCGTATGAAATACACTTTAAGGTAGTTTCTTGCCTGCGATCTGCAGGGTCCTTAAGGGCCGCTGTGTCAGGAGACGGTAGCGCCACTTTCTTGGACAAGCGCGTCAGGGCCTTGTCCACAGTGGGGGATGATTCCCAAATCTCCCTGTCCTGCTTAGGGAAGAGGTATGCCATATAAATTCTTTTGGGGATCTGCGGTCTCTTTTCCGGAGTCTCCCAAGCTTTTCCAAAGAAATCATTTAATTCATGAGATGTGGGAAAATTAATAATCTGTTTCTTTTCCTTAAACATGTGTACCCTTGTGTCGGGGACCGAGGGTTCATCCTCAATATGCAACACATCCCTTATTGCCACAATCATACACTGAATGTTTTTAGTCACCCTAGGGTGCAATTTTACTTCGTTATAGTCGACACTGGAATCAGAATCCGTGTCGGTAGTAGTGTCTTGTGTTAAGGAACGCTTTTGAGACCTCGACGGGCCCTGTGAGTCGGTCCAATCCGAGGATTGACCCCCTGATGTCCCCCCTAATTCAGCCTTATCAAGCCTTTTATGTAAAGATGCCACACTTGCATTCAACATATGCCACATGTCCATCCAATCCGAAGTCGGCACACCACTCATTTGCTCCACCGCCTCCTTGGAGAAGCCTTCCGACATGTCGACACACACGTACCGACACCCCACACACACAGGGATTAACCTATAAGGGGACAAAACCCCAACCAGGCCCTTAGGAGAGACAGAGAGAGAGTATGCCAGCACACACCAGCACTTAAAATCACTGGAATATATATACCAGATAGCGTTCCAATAGTGCCCCCCTCCTCTTTTTTCCAGCCTGTGAAGGTTCAGCAGGGGAGAGATCAGGGAGCCAGCTTTTCCTCGTGCAGTTTCTGTGGAGAAAATGGCACTGGTTAGTGCTGAGGATCAAGCCCCGCCCACCCGACGGCGGGCTTCGGTCTCAGTAAACTTATATAAAAAATGGCGGGGGATTTGTGGATTTACTGTGCCACAGCCTAATCCTGCTTATATTGCCACAAAATGAGGAATATTGCTGCCCAGGGCGCCCCCCCCTGCGCCCTGTACCCTTCAGTGCCTGCTTGTGTGTGAGTACTGGGAGCAATGGCGCGCAGCTTACTGCTGCGCGCTTACCTCATGCTGATGTCTTCTGCCGCCTGATGTCTTCTTGCCTTCTCATACTCACCTGGCTTCTATCTTCGGCATCTGTGAGGAGGACGGTGGCGCGGCTCCCGGACGAACCCCAGGTGAGACCTGTGTTCTGACTCCCTCTGAAGCTAATGGTGTCCAGTAGCCATAGAAACAGTGCCCAACTTGACAAGCCAGCTCTGTTTCTCTCTCCTCAGTCCCACGATGCAGGGAGCCTGTTGCCAACAGGACTCCCTGAAAATAAAAAACCTAACAAAATTCTTTAATACAGAAAACTCTGGAGAGCTCTCTGCAGTGCACCCATTCTCCTCTGGGCACAAGATCTAACTGAGGTCTGGAGGAGGGGCATAGAGGGAGGAGCCAGTGCACACCCTTAGTCAAAGTTCTTTTTAGGTGCCCTATCTCCTGCGGAGCCCGTCTATACCCCATGGTCCTTACGGAGTCCCCAGCATCCTCTAGGACGTAAGAGAAAACAGATTGTGAAACTTTATATTCCCTAATATACATAAGAAATTAAGTAAAGCTGGGTAGACATTCCCAATGCGCTCGGGTGATCGGGTAAAATGCTCCAGATCAGACCTTGCAGTGTACTCAGCGTGAAGCTGTTAGAGGCTGCATTAGAACCGGAAGTGAAGGTGAGGCAGTAGGCAACGTACATTCAAACGTGCAGAGTGCAGCATTGTATATCCAAAACTGGCATCCCTGGGTGCTAAAGTATCAAGGGGTACATTTACTAAGCAGTGATAAGAGCGGAGACGTGAGCCAGTGGAGAGGTTGCCCATGGCAACCAATCAGCACTGAAGTAACATCTATAATTTGCATATTATAAAATAATACAGAGCTGCTGATTTGTTGATGGGGCAACTTCAACACTGGCTCACTTCTCCGCTCTGATCACTGCTTAGTAAATGTCCCCCTAAATCTGTAGCTATTTGTGAAGGAGCGCATTGAAGGGTATGCAGTCACTATGTCAACATAGTTAAAATAGAAAATGTCGACAAGGGCACAATACAGAAAATATTGACTTGTAGGCTTAGGGTTAGCGTTAGGCTAACATTGGCATTTTGACCTTGCAGATGATTCATCAGTGGCAACTTGTTCAATATCGACATGACAACCATGGTAATAAAATACCAAACCCCATTGGAGACTGTTGGCTGCCCAGCACAACTGCCCAGTAGAGGCCTTGTGCTACAATACCCAGGAGGCTCTGGATTAATGCACCCTCAACATTTTCAGAGACAGCCTTTCCAGGCGCATTACCAGTCATTTTCCTGGCCGGCCTCTTTTATGGACATTGTAAAGAACCAACAGGTTACACAGAAAAAAATAATTTTATGGCACATAAGAACCACTTGGCCCATCTAGTCTGCCTATGTACATAGACCCTAGGGTTCATTTTTTTGTTGGGAGCCAATAAACCTACCAGTATATTTTTGGATTGTGGAAGGAAACTGTAGTACCTGGAGGAAACCCACACAAGCACTGGGAGAATATACAAACTCCACACAGTTAGGGCAGTGGTGCTGTGAGGCAGTAATGCTAACCATTACATCATCTGTTCTGGCCCTTAGATCCTACAGACAGAGAGGCTGATTCTGAGTTGGTCAGATCTTGGTGCACGGACGACAATGGCGAGTGTTAGCATACAGCACATGTACAGATGTGAAGGTACGCTTTTTTTTTTTCTTTTTCTTAAGTCGTCAGTCCTATTCTGAGTTAGTTGGAACAGTCTTTACTTGCAATTCAGCATTTTGGGGTGGCAACAATGCAAGCACACAGAAACGCCCTGTCTTGTTGGGGTGAATCAAAAGCTCTATGAATTTTGAGTGTGTACAGCGAAGGTATGCTGGTTAGACCGATCTCTTGCACCTAGTTGGTGCAATTGCTCATACTACAATGGCAGCCGTATAATATATGGAAGGCAAGGGCTTCCACTTGCCCACACATGAACCCCGCGGCAGTAAACGGGGCTTCTGCGGCTGCCCGCACCTACAGCCACTTGGCCTTCAACTCAGAATCTGCCAAGGCATCTCACTGACCTAACAGAATCCAGAGAACAAAATAGAGTTCTCTCCTTCTGGAGTCTTATACCAATCAAAAGCCAGGATTGCAATGTCCTGATTTAGATGGAACTCTAAGATCACTTTTGGCTAAAGAAGGAAGATTTTCATACTTGTTAGATTCTTTTCATGAGGTACATTGGGTGCTGGATATGTTGGGGTATAGAATGTGGATCCAGAGGTGTGGGCACTATATATCTGAAGATGATCTATAGCTCCTCCCCTTCTATACCACTCCCTTGCAAGGACCTCAGTTGTATTTAACCAAGCCCCATAGTACAGTGGAACGAAAAAGGAAAAGAAAAACTTTCTCCAATATTAAACAAAACAGAAACCCAATAGCATATATAGGGGGACATTTACTAAGCATTGATAAGAGCGGAGAAGTGAGCCAGTGGAGAAGTTGCCCATGGCAACCAATCAGCACTGAAGTAACATCTTTAATTTGCATACTATAAAATTATACAGAGCTGCTGATTGGTTGATGGAGCAACTTCTCCACTGGCTCACTTCTCCGCTCTTATCACTACTTAGTAAATGTCCCCCATAGTGCGTTAACAGATCTTGCCATAGAGGAAGTCTGAGAGGAGTGTCGATTTACCATCCCTGCAGGTCTGCGCCTCAAGGACTCCTCAGCCAGTCTGGAGCTATGAGGAGCATGGTACCTCTTTCCTGCTTGAACTTGCAAAGCACACTCAGAAGCCGTGGGATTGGAGGGAAGATGTATGCCAGACTGAAGTTCCACCACACTGAACCTGTATACTGGAAGATTGTGGTTGTGGCGAGATGTTAAGAGATCTACCTCTGGTAAGCCCCAGTTGTCCACTAGATCCTGAAAGACTTCTAGATGTAGAGCCCACTCTCCTGAGTGTATGTCCTGTCGGCTTAGGAAGTCTTTGTCCTGGTTGAGGAGTCCTGGGATGAACACCGCCAATTTTGCCGGAAGAGGACACTCTGCCCAAGTGAGGATACGCGCCACTTCTCTCATGGCGGCTAGACTTTGTGTGCCTCCCTGATGGTTGAGGTAGGCTATTGTAGTCCTGTTGTTGGACTGGACCTGAACTGGTCGGCCTTGAAGATGGTCCTATGCCAGTCTGAGCGATTTGTACACTGCCCAGAGTTCCAGTATGCTGATGGGTAGGCGACTCTCTGAGATTGTCCAACGCCCCTGAAAGGACTGTTGACTGGTCATTGATCCCCACCTGTGGAGGCTAGCATCCGTGGTGAGCAGTATCCAATCCAAGATCAAAAAGGGTCGGCTCTTGTCCAAATGGGACGACTGTAGCAACCACAAAAGGGAGAGCTGAACCTTGAGTGTCAACACCATTGTCTGATTATTGAGAAGCTGATGCTGTCCATACCGTCATGACAGAATCAGGTGTTGCAGAGGTCTGCAGTGAAAAAATCCCCAAAGCCTGAAACGGTCTATAGATGCACTGGCTCCTACTGGCACCAAATGAATACTGATTAGGCCTCTGGCTGGGGGTGAGGATATAGGGGAGAGGACCAGTGGATCCTGGGAGCTGAAAGCCTTAACTGTTTGGTACCCGGCCCTCTACCACCTACAACCCCATAGTATCCCTGTGAATCCCTATGGACCTTGAAGAAGAAAACATTTGAGAAAGGTGCTCAGGAGATCTACGACATCTCAGACTAGCAAAACCTCTCTAGGGTGGAATCGAACCTCTGGTCATGGTAGAATAGCAAAGGCTTCCATCCACAGGAGATACTGGGTGGTGTTGGTGTCTGTTATGCAGACTGATTCTCAGGTTCTTCAATGGGAAGTTTGCTTCTTTGCCAGCCTCCCCAAGGAATGTAGTGCTGACCTAGACATGCCTGCCCCTTGTACTACTGATAAAGATGAAGGACCTCTAGATTTAGGAGCAAGGACCAACAAAGAGTACTTTCCCCATATGACCTTCCAAATAATTTTATTTACTTTAGGAATGAAAAAGACAGCATCTGATAAAGGAAGTGATTCCAGTGTTCTTAGACCCAACGCCTATATCCTAGGGCTTTAACGAAAGATTGTGATGCTCCGAGACAATGGATGCTAAAATTCTAACCCGACGACAATTGATGAATCATCCTAGTACAATGATGCATCTCTCAGGATTTTGTTCAAATGAGGTAATCAATTCTACTATTTGCATGTTAGCCATTTGACTATCTCAATCACCCACAAAGTGATCATGATCGACCTAAGGGAAGCTCCAGAGGTTACAAAAATGGACTTACCTACCCTCTTACCTGCACTTCCTTAACCACTTAGCTAATCAGAATCAGCTTTATTGGCCAGGTGTACTCACGTACACTAGGAATTCTTTGTGGTACAATGCATCGCCAAGCAGCAACATGAAGGGGGAATACATAGCATACGAAGGGGGAAGAACATAGCATACATTACACACATTACACGTATGAGTTGATACTGCACATTGCAACTGTACAATAGACTCAACATATTAGACATATTATACATGTAGGACTAAACACAAAGGCTGCTTGGCAGAGCAGCACCGAGGCAGCCATCCGCGGCGCCAACTAGAACTCAAACAATGCACATAATACAGAAGATTTAAGTATTACATCAAAAGATAAACCACACAGACAATAAAGACAGAAAGCATAATGCAGGGTTGGTGTAAGCATTTTGGGTAATAACCTCCAGGGGTTGTGTATTCCACCCTCACAAGGTACCAGGTGCGGCAGCCATCTTAGGCGCTCTGCGTAGGATTACCCAGGGTGGAATAGTCCACCCCTAGAAGAGAACACAAAACGGGGAGATTGCAGAGTCCTTAGGTTCAGAGTAGGGTTCCAGTAAAACCATCATGTCCATGTATTTTTCATCCCATCCACAAGTTTACCAGATAAGGCAGCCATGTTGGGCGCACTACGAAGGTTACACAGTGGGAGATGAGCCATACAAGGGCCAAATGCATTCACGAGAAAACTGACACTGTAGGAGTATGCTATACCCTGCATGGAAAGATCCAAATGAAGCACACCCTGCCCATGGAGGAACCATCCGAGGCAGCCATGTGAGGCGCACTGTGTAGGTTACTGCTGGCAGGGTGTGCAACCAATGGAGGTACACATTACAGGAATAGCACACAGTGGGGGGAAAGTACCCTGTAAGAAGAAAGAAAAGAAAGACACATTTGCAGGAAAACATTAATTTGTGAAAATGATAAATGTCCTGGTCTCATGAGAGCAGTGCGGGTGTGTGTGAGAGTGTGGGGAGCAGTGCGGGTGGGTGTAAGAATGTGGAGTGCACACTAATGTCCAATGGAACTGACCCAGCAAAATCTGGTCCTGATGCGCACGCCCCTCAGTTCCCTGCTCAGCTTGAGGGGTAGTCTTGGGGGCAGTCATGATGTTCTTGGACAGAGAAGTAGTAGGCATTGGTCCTGGTGTTCTCAAGGTAGAGGTGAGGAGAGGCCACATGATGGTCCCGAGTTGCAGTGTTTGGGGAAATTGTATTATTCGAGATTTTAGCGTAGTCCAAATCCAGTTCAAACTCCGGTTCTAACTCCATTCTAACTCTAACTCTAACTAATATGTTTCTCAAGCACCACTCAGAAATTGTGGATTTTTTATGATTGAATAGGTTACGAACATTTTCAATTTATTCCACACTATTCTACAGTGCATTAAAAAAATAAAAAAATAAAGAATGTTACCTCTCAGATGCAAACAACATTGGCCTCCACATTTCCATTCCTCTGAAGACATTCAGCCATTAAATACTTAGGTGTCTCCATCACTAAATTCTACTGTTTGGCCCTGGTAGTGATAGTAGCAAAACCACTTTATGACATAAGCTGGGCATCGAAACACTTACTTCACATTAAAGGTAAGTTTGCACCATCCTCGTTTGCAGACCTTCAGGACAGTCTTGGCTTTCCCTCCTTGTGTCACTACTAAAATCTTCAAATTGTTATGTTTTCTCCGCTCTCAAATCAAATCCCTCTCGCTACACTCACCTACTTTATTTGAATGTTTATGTCTACACACTGTAGGCCGGAAAGCAAACATCTCTATAATCTATAATTCCGTTTTGGCTCCCAACCCCCCATCTTTGAAAACCCCGCAAATTAGCTGGGGAATCCAATCTATCCCTATCTCTAGTATGTTTGCACACAATGTCAACAGCAACCAATGCAGTGCTCCCGATCCCTGTATGGCTTACCCGACACTCCCCCCTCCCCACAGAGTAACCTTCGTTGTGCAACCACAACATTACTGCCTCACGTGGTGCACTCATGGTTGGTATGAAAAATACATGGACCCGACTGTCGGGACCCTATTCCCAGGGTCGGACTGGCCCACAGGGGTACCAGGGAAACCACCGGTAGGCCTCACTGCCTGAGTGCCCACTCCTTCCTCTAGGGATCAGGTTCCAGACTGTGCACTTGTATTATACATGGTAGATATGTTGCATTACACTGCACTAGACTATTGTGTATTTCAAGCCGCTGTGGAGGCTGGCCACACCACCTTTGTAGGCTGGCCACACCCTTAAGTATGGGCCCCTATCACTGCATTCCCCCGGTGGGCCTTTTATGCCCCAGTCCGACACTGCCTATTCCTAGCGTTAGGATTCTGCAACCACCCATTTTGTGTTCTCTTCGTGGGGTGGCCTATACATAGTACGCCCACTTGGTACCTTTTGTAGGTGGAATATATAACCAGTAGAAGTGATAACCCAAAATGTCTGCACTATACCTGCAGCATGTTTACTATACTCCCTAGGTTTTCTTCTCTTTCTTTTATTTTTCTGTGTTTTGTCTAATGCTGTATTACCGGTAATTAAATCTTTAGTACTAAATACTTCGTTTTAATGTCTGTAAAAGCACCTTGAGTCTTGTTTAGAGAAATATCACTATATAAATATTATTATTATTGATGATTATACAATGGGTGGTGATCAGACTACGAACAGCTAAAGCCTCCATCAGTGTAGCGATCAGAGAAACAAATTTTACGCTATAAAATGTAGAAAAGGAATGTCAAAACTTTTTTCTTGTAGTGCCATATTAAAAAACATGACTTTGAACTGAGGCTCACAAAAGTTTTTTTCTCACAGTGTGCCCCCACTTATGTCTTTATATGCTAGCCCAAGACCCCACCCTAATAAGTGCTAGCCCAAGACCCCACTCTATTATGTGCCAGCCCAGAGACCCCTTATGTTACTTATCACTCCTGGCCTGTGTCAGATTCTGAGAACTGTATGGAGCTTGCCCGTCTGCTGCTGCTGAGATCTGCCTGCACCAAGTCACGTGTAAAGGGGGCAGGCCTGGTAGAGCCACACTGCAGCTCAAAGCCCTAAGCTACCTCCGGAGTTCGGACAGAGGTGTCTGTAGCTCCGGAGGAAACCTGGATAGGGCGGGGGGCAGAAGCCTAGCCGTGTTTGGCTCTTGGTCCGAAGTTTGGATGTCCCTGGTGTAGACGCTTGACAAGATGGTTGATGGTCACAATTTTAAGAATAAGGAAAAACCAGTAATCACTATTACAACATATCAGATGAACTTAAAATCAAGCAAAATCACCTCTCCAGTCTGTCTATCATGGTCCATGCACGGCTGCCCATCTCTTGGTGAATAAATTGTGTACCTGAAAACAACACAAGATGGTGAATAAACTGTAAAACCATCACACATTTCATAAAAGACATTAGGTCTGACACTAAGTTCCATACAGCAGCATCTACTGACGGTCAACTGAATGTGATGGCACTACAAACTCCCTGCCTTGTGTACAACCAAGGGATTGAATGAGCAAGGTTTGAGACAACCAACTTTTAACATCCTGTAATACTGATAAGTGTGTGCTTATATGCCATCAGTCATCGGAACTTGCACCAGTCCTATGGCAGATGCAATTTCCTCAAATGACTATGGTTTTCTTAGTCCACGGCTGTGCACCTGGGAATGTCCGTAACAGGCACACCAAACTGACCATTTTTGCATTCATTTATAGCCACCGCCTAGGAATGCCCATCATTTCTTCACAACATTTCTGATACCATCTGTCCTGATTGCTACAGCACCTTTACATTCTGTGTTACGCATTCGCCATTGGAAATTTTTGCACATCAGCATAGCGTGCAATCAAAACTCTTACGTATGCTACATAGTTTTAAACAATTCCTCTGTAAAATGATTTGAATGTGGGCGCTTGTATAAACAGAACTAAAATTGCAAGGGCTCACTGATGACAAATGTCCACTTGATTTAATGACAAAAACCATACCGTTTGCCAAACTTGATCTTGTTCCTCTCCTTCAAGGTTAAAAATTGCCATTTTACAAAGGAGTCATAGTAGGGGTTAACATCAGTGGTGATGAAAGAACGACGCCAGTCCACCTAGAAACAAAGTTTACATTGAATGCAACTGAAGCCCTAAAACAGGTGGGGATATCATTAACATTAATACATCACATGGGACATAGCACCACAATAAATCACACTGTTTTGTCAAGAGAAGCTTCACAGTCTGGGAACAGCTGTTTGTAAGAAAAGCATATGGCCGCAATCAGTGAGAAAACGGATGCTGGGTGTAACATTTAGGGGGAATACAATTGTTGTTTGCCCCGGCTGCCACTAGATGCTGCCCAATGAAGCAATTCAATTGTTGCTCCATTCCGGCGCTCATGTAGCCGTGGTCACGTTTCAGTTTGCAGCCTCCTATGGTACAAGCTAAAACTCCATGGTTTGGACGTTCAAACTGGAATTTGAGTGCCCTAACCAGGACTTTGTGTGGCTCAACCTGGTATTGATGGACGGGCACATGGGGCATACGCGAACAGGATGAACAATTGAATAGCTTTGGTGGGCGCCCATTACACAACTGACTCTCCCCTCTACATGCGGTTCATTTATTGTTGGGTGTCTATTGTTCCCATCTAAACAATCACAATTCAATTGGTGTTTGGGAGCCCATGCATATTGCGCATATCGCGTCCAAACAGACAGGGTTTAGCCACCTTAAACGGCTAAACACCCCTTAAGGCCTGTTTTAGGCATCCAAACTCCCGTTTGGAGGCCAAAGTGCCGGCTTAGCGCACATTTCTTCTCGCACCTCGGAAGGCTATGAGAAAAAATGACACCCCCTGCGACTAACTGAAGTCTAAATGGAGCAACAACTGAATGGCTCCAGTTTACTCCCTCTAGTGGCAGCCACGAGTGAAAACCAGTGAATCACCCCAACAGAACCACAGAATACAGATACAGGTTATAGATGTAATCCAGATGGGATATGACCTTCAAATTAATTTTAAATAAATAAATAAATAAATGAGTGCACACAATTTTTTTCAAACACAGATAGGTCTGTGTCTGTGCTCCTATCACATATTTTTCTCGAATTACAGTACATTGGGGACTCTAACATACTGTAGGGATACATAGCCTACATAAAGACTTAGCACATTAAATAAAAATGCAGTCTATTTGCAGCTCAATCTTTTATATGGCCATCCTGCAGAGGACCTAGCAACTTTTTGCAAACCAATCTCTAAACAATGGGCTAGAAACCATGTGCTGCTGTATGATCCTACTAATTTCCTTCATTGCAAGGTAGCCCCATGTGCCTTTATGATGATTGATGTATGCTTACACAGTGACATTGTTATACTCAATCCCTTTTATAGTACATTAATTCTCGGACATTTACAGGAAGCTTGCCTTCTATCAAGGACCCTAGACCCTGAAACCAGAAGTGAAGAAAAGTACAGCGTCCACCACAATTGTTCAATTGCCCATAGCAAAAGCACAGCCCTATTGAAGGTGCCAACTCTAGATCATCAATGTGTTTTGGGAGGCACAGAGATATGCTGTGTGGTCAGATGAAAGGAGACTTGCCCCATTTCGAGTGGAGTTCAACCTCAAATGGAACCGTGTAAATTGTATGGCTTTGCCTGTCAAGAACATTTTCTGAAGGACTTTCATACAGGAAAGAACTAAGTAAATCTGTAAGACAATTGTTAATATACATGTATGAGCAAAAAAGCTATGTTGTCCATATGGGAGAGACAACAGCAGACTTGGAAAGACGAGCCTCTGGGTAAGGACCAAATTGGATACTGGTAAAAATCCAAGCGGTATGGGAGCGGTCTCCTGTTAATGTGTCCGAAGCAAACTCTGCCTTGACCAAAAAAATGGTCCAAGTACGAAATAAACATCATCCCAGCGTGTCACAGCTGAAGTTATTTGTGAATCCGGACTAGCTGCTGGGTTTTGGCTTGAGGTCTCAAGACAGACCTGGGCAAGCTTAATATAGCATCTGCTCAATCAAGACGTGAGAGTTCGGCAATACAGGAACACCTGGATAATGGCTGGAACAGGTGAGTAGAGTTGGCAAAGTGGTACCAGCTATATGGGGAACTGGAACACTAGAGTAATGAGTTACCAGTGCAATAGAATAGCTGGAAAGTTCATAACACTGGGATGAGATTAACCAATGAATCTAGAAAAGCTGCAATGGGTTTTCAGGAGCAGCTTTACAGGAACGCTGGGATAGGCTGTACCAGCGAATTGGGTAATGCTGCAATGATGAACTGAGCAGCCCTTCATGATCACTGGGATTAGCTGTACTGGTGAATCTGGATATGCTGCGAGGACGGACTAAGCAGCCCTTCAGGATCACTGGGATTAGCTGTGTCGGTGAATCCAGATATACTGCGAGGATGAACTGAGCAGCCCTTTAGGATAGCTCAGAAAGCCAGGGAGTGCAACAGATGGAAACTGCACTTGTCTAGAATCCAACAGTAGAGTCAAGAGCTCTTCACGGGTAGACAGGCAACAAGGCACTGGCGATTTGCCTGTGCTGGGATTCAATATTTATACCCCTGGAGAGCTGTTGATTGGTGGTGAAGATCACATGACTGAACTGGTTCCTGATTGGTCTTTGGATGGTCAGCTGATCAGAACTGTCATGGCTCAGTCCATGACTGGTTTTGGAGGGTGCCCGGATAATAGGATTTTGGTACTTACCAGGTAAATCCTTTTCTTTAAATCCATAGGGGGCACTGGAGTACTCTTGGGATATGGACGGCTTCCACAGGAACAGGGCACTGAATATTTAAATTTAGAACACTCCACCCCTCCATATCCCAGAGTACCTCAGTATTTTTTACTGAGCCGAACAGGAGCTATAGAGAGGTTGACAATGGAGAATTACATATAACATAACGGACAACAATGAAGTTGACACATAACGTTACTGACAACTAAACAGTTGACACCATAACCGATAGAACTTGATAATTTGAACCAGTCGTTGAGAGTGTGTTACCATAAGATCCCCTGAACTTACCACAAACCAGGTAAAACTGCTCTGGGTGGGCGTCCAGTGCCCCCTATGGATTCAAAGTAAAGGATTTACCTGGTAAGTACCAAAATCCTATTTTCTTTTTCATCCGCTAGGGGTCACTGGAGTACTCTTGGGACGTACCAAAGCTTCCCCCTTGGGCGGGAGAGCTGCTTGGCACCTGTAACACTAGGCGGCCAAAGCTACCGCCACAAACGTATCAAACTTGTAAAAGCGCACAAACGTGTGCACTGATGACCATGTAGCCGCACGGCAAAGCTGCGTCGTAGAAGCTCCACGACTAGCTGCCCATGAAGTTCCCACAGAACGTGTGGAATGAGCTGTTACTGATGTAGGCGGCTGTAACCTAGCATGAAGGTAAGCCTGACGTATAGTCAGTTTTATCCATCTGGATAAGGTCTGCTTAGACGCTGGCCAACCCATCTTGGCAGCATCATAGAGAACAAACAACGTATCAGTCTTACGAACTGTAGACGTTCAGGATACATAAACGCGTAATGCGCCTACCACATCCAGAGTTCCAGAATGTCCTGTTAACACAGGAACTACTATTGGTTGATTGATGTGAAAAGATGACACTACCTTTGGTAAGAAAGCGGGATTCGTCCGAAGTTCCGCTCTGTCATCATGAAACACCAAATACGGTGGCTTGCATGACAAGGCACCCAAATCTGAAACACGCCTTGCCGAAGCTAAGGCTAGAAGAAAAATTGTTTTCCAAGTGAGAAACTTTATATCCACTTGCTGTAAGGGTTCAAAATATGAAGACTGTAAGAAATCTAAAACCAGATTTAAGTCCCATGGCGCTGTAACTTGAAAGATGATGTCGGAAACTTCCGAGCTTCACACCAACCTATATAGGCACGCCAAATTCTGTAATAATGAGCTGCCGTAACTAGCTTCCTAGCTCGTAACATGGTTGGTATATGTTTGTTGATGTACGCGACTACCGTCGCGTTGTCTGACTGCACCTGGACAGTCTGAGACCGATTTTAGCAAAAGAGGGAGCAGCGGAAATGGTGGAAACAGATACACTAGGCTGTACGACCAAGCGATTGTGAGAGCATCCACCGCCACTGCCTTTGGATCTCTCGTTCTGGACACATACTGGGGCATTTGGCGATTGTGGCAAGACGCATCAGGTCCACTTGAGGGTAACCCCACCTCTGGACCAACATGTGAAACACTTCTGGATTTAATGCCCATTCTCCTGGATGAAAATCCAGACGGCTGAGATAATCCGCCTCCCAGTTGTCCACTCCCAGAATGAACACTGCCGACAATATCACCTGGTGGTATTCGGCCCAATTGACGATTCGAGCTACTTCCCGCATTGCCATGCGGCTTCTCGTTCCTCCTTGAAAAAATAAAAAATAAAAATAAAAATATTCAAAATAATTGTGGACTAAGCCACACAAGCCTGTTGCTACTTGAGCACAGAAAAAACACTGAGGTACTCTGGGATATGGAGGGGTGGAGTGTTCTAAATTTAAATATTCAGTGCCCTGTTCCTGTGGAAGCCGTCCATATCCCAAGAGTACTCCAGTGACCCCTAGTGGATGAAAAAGAAAATGGAGACAGCGCAGCGGCAGACATCACAGGACGCAGGATGAGCCAGCGGATGACGGATAGCACCTCAGAGTGCGGCACAGGTAAGAGACAGCGCGGTTGGGGAGCACTGAATACCTCCGTTTTGCGACACAGCGCCTCAGAAGAGCGAATAAGACAGCCCTAATGCTCAATGAGCTGTCACCATACTAAATGGTATAGACCAAAACTGGAAATGGTGAAACCAAACCCAAATATAATAAGATATTGATGCCCCACCCCTCCCAGATTGGAACATGCATGATCACATCCTTGACATCCATGGAAACCATCCATGCTGTTGATGACGAATCTCATTTGTTTTCCAAATCAAAAACAGTCTATGCTCCTGCGCCCCTGTGCAGATGAAAAAGAACACAGGTCTGATGGCACTGGGGCAATTTTCCGTGCAGTGTGTAACTTCTGAATAACTTCTCACGGGCCTGGCATTTGAACCGGGCAATGGAAAGTTTAGTAGTGAAAAAATTCAGTCTGGGACTCGGAGGTGACCAACGAGAAATCCCCATATATTCAAATACCTCTCGGATGTGCTCAACAAACACCACTATGACTGCAAACCTTGCTCCAACCTTCTTCTCTCAGCTTTCTTGACCCATAAGAAACTAAAGTGGATCCCAGAGAAACACTGGCCACTAAATAAATAGAATTGCCAATGGTCTCTATGCTTTTATCCATAAAGGCTGCAGCATTCAGGATCACAGTGGTGCTCTTGTTCCTTGACAAACAGTCTACAGGGCAGAATATGGCCCAGTCCCCTTCCTCTCTGCTGAATCACTAACTTTCAGCATATTGCTCTGTTTGAATCTAGTCATCTCAACCACTGCAACGTTAAAAGAGGAAACAAAAATAATCAGATTCAAACACAGAATAAGCTACAAAGGTTGTACGGGAGAATGAAAAAATAAAACACTGTCCTGTGGTCACGCTTTATAAATAAAAAAAAGAGACAGTAGCACAGAGTGAACTTATTTTAAGTGCCAAAGTACCGACAGTAGCTCTATATCCCCATTCTACAATGACCTCAAGTGGGTTACAAGAGAAAAACCTAGAAATACGACTGCTGAGGAAATTGTTCAACAAAATCTATTTTTTTCGTAGCATCTTTCATTCAAGGTATTTAAGAGGACTATATTTTAGTGTAACTTACCTTTAATCCCATGCTCTTAAGGTCTTCCACAGCCAGAGGAGGGAAATAGCCAAGCCAGTGTTCAGCATCAGCGAAACTGACTATCTCTTCATCTGAAAGGCCTAGAGACGTCATAATTCCCCATTGGTATTTTGATGAACCAGTCTTTGCTGCTGCTTTGCTCTGTCAAACAGCAACATACAGACTACAATTAAAATAAGTACAGATAACACCCTTCCCTGTCAGGAAGCATGGGAACAAACCAAAAATTACAGAATGAAACTATTTCAATACAGTCATACCACTACATTTCAAAGAACAATAAAAAATGCAAACTTACACTAACACCCCTTTCAGATAGCGTCCAGGATTGACATACTGGGTCGCTCGACCCAATATTTCAACCCTTGCACCTTTCAGACCGCACCTGAACATGGGTTATGCGTGCTCATGTGCCAATAACCCGTGTTCATAGATGGCAGTCTGAAAGGGGTAAAACAGGTGGTGAAAACAGGAACAAAACAAAAACAAAAAAAAGGACAAATTTGCGTATAAATTATTACAGCTACAAAGCTATACAGTGCATTTTAGAGAATAGAATATCATGTTTTATTTGATTGTCTAACAAACAGTTTAAGTTTAAACATGGTTTTAAAATTAGGAGCTCATACATTAGGCAGCTACTGGGGCTATTCCCCTTTCTGTTGATGCCTGGGTCAGGGATCGAGGAAATCCAACATATTGCAAGTCCTCAACTTCCGACCCCCCCCCAAAAAAATGACCGAAATCGGTGACTCTGGGATTTTGAACATGCTGTTTTTGGCGATTCCCAGACGGATTGATGATAATCGACGTCTACTAATCAGATTTTCATCAGCAGATTGGGGAATCGTCCCACAATAGGCGCTATAGTTTATGTTAGATTGCATGGAGGATAAATGTTGACACTGTTACCTGGCCAGCTAGCTGCGATCTGAGACTAGGGGAGGACAGGAGTTGCAGTGTGGGTGAAATGCACTTTCTTTCTCAAAGCTTTGAGAACACGATAATAAAGCACAAAACATATTGCTGAGTGAATCCACTGTAACACACACACACACAACCAGAAGATACCTAAGGCAGTAAGCAGTCCTGGATAATACTAGTGTCTTATGCTAGAAACAGTATGGATAGGTATTTATTTTTTTCAATGATATGGCAAGGATGGTGCCCTATCTCAACAGGTGGGCAGATAAGTTATGATGTCACCATCACAATTAAACAACGTCCCAAATCGTGTTCTGTGGCCTCCCATGTTGGTGCAGTCCTGGAACTTAGACAAACTTGTGGACTAGAGCCAGAGACGATCCTGGTGGGGATTTTATATAAACCCATTTAAATAGTTTTACTAGTGGGCAGACACTTTATAGAGCTTTTTATGTTGTTTAATAAATCCAACAGTTTTACACTGTAAGCCCACTGTGGCCTACGATGTGTTACTGGACATCTTATGGTGATCCTAAGCAGCAGAGTTGAGTGATGTACTAATGAGTACCACTGATACGCCCTCATTCTACTGAACTTAAGTTCCTGCGGCATCACATGATAAGTGCAGTGGTTTTTTGATAACACACCATAGACCTGATTCAGATGTAGACAGAGGAGCTCTCGCTGCTGCCGACATGGAAGCAGCAGTGATAGCTCTAATATTATAATGCAGCAGTAGGCGCCATGCCTCCTGCATGCATTACTGATCCGAGCTGCGTTCTAGTAAGCAGCATCAGATCATCTGCATCACCATCGGCCGGCTGAGCGAGTGACCCATGGGGTTGCGCAAGCAGGCCACTGCAGCTACAACCAAGAGGCAAGAAAATCTCTATCCTCGGACAAAGTTCCTGGCCCTGACCCTCCCCAAAACGTTTCCCAAAACGGAGGCATCGCTGCCCCCTCCCCGCTCCCAAATAGCATCAGACTGTCAATCACTGACAGTCTGAAGCCATGCTGTGTCCTCCGCCGCGGACTCCTCCTGCACATGCACAGTATGGCTCCAGTGCATGCGCAAAGTACTGTGTGCGTGCGTGCATGCATGCATGCATGTATGCATGTATGCACTGCAAATTATTTTGACATGTGCATTTGCTGTGAGAATTTTTTATATGGATTCAGTAGCCCTGGGATTATCTGTAAATTTAAATGACATTTCAGTTTTGCATATTACCTTTTTACCCTTCGCTTTATCCTTTATAATCAGCTCATCCTCTTTCTTTGTCATAATATCTTCATCTTCCTCCTCCTCCTCTTCCGGAAACTGAGGCGGGCAGCCAAACAACTCCATTTCCCTCTTTAGCTTATCTGCACATGCCTGACACACAGACCCAGGTTAGGAGACCAGTCCACAGCTAAACATTAAGCAACAACTGTAAGCACATATTTCATTCCCTAAACCTGACTGGCTAGAACTTACTTTGATAGGCATGCCAGTACAATGAAGACCAAAGGGAAACAAGCAGGTCTTGCCTTTCAGTCTCTGGAATCCTACAGAAAACTAAAATAAAAAATAATATATTTTAGTACTTAACAGCTCAAAGTGTACAGCTTGGCAAGATCAGCTGAATTCCCAGTAATACCCCTTTCACACTGAAAGTAGCCGGGTTGCACCAGGGAATGTGTACACGGGTGCTTCCCAGGTGCGACCCGGCTTGAGACCCCTTCAGACTTGCGGCCGGATCTGGCATATTGCCGGGTTGGTGACGTCACCGCTGACGCTACCAGAGGCTGTGCTTGGAGATAATCCTCTCCAAGCACCGCCTCCTATGCAGAGAACGGGTGCCGGGTTGCCTTGACCCGGCATACCCGTTCACACTGCACCGCATCCCGGGACGATCCCGGATTCAACCCTGGTCGAGACCTGGGTTGAAATACCGGGACTCTCGTCCCGGGATATTGTTCCTGTACCCTTTCACACCGAGCAAATTCCCGGGTTGATGCGCGTTCATGTGCAATAACCCGGGAATTTTTTGTCAGTCTGAAAGGGGTACAAGCGGTATAAATGGAAATATTGCACTTTGGTTAGTAACTACTATTCCCATTCTACAGCACTATGGATGTTAAGCGGCCAATTCAATGCAATGGGATGTGCTGCTGAAACCAATGGTAGTTTATTGAACAGAATGGGTGATTAGCAGCACAGCACACTTCTATAATCCAATTCCACAGGACTCCCTGGCAGAGCATCATCTCTTAGCCTCGGGTCAGTGACTCATCTCTCCAGCCATCACAATAGCCAGCCTTTACCACTCTCCCAATCCCTAAGTGGGAATGACCAGCCCGGGCAGTTACCAGAAGTTTAGATTGGTGGGTTCTTTGCAATATCCAGCTCCCACTACCTACCACAAATTTGATCTCTCAAGTGACACCCCTACTGGGACCAACACCTGGCTGTCTGGCATAGCTCACTGTTGGACAATAGGGAGTAAACACAGATTGCTTCTGTTGAACAGTCTGGTCTACCTGACCTGATATCTAATGATCAATGTATGGTTTCCATTAGAATACACAAAGACTTATCCTCTTGACATAAGTAAACAATAGGAAGCTCTAATGCCAACAGGAATGACTTATATACAGTGTAACAGATAACATAACACAATCTCATATATTTCTAATATTAAAGCTGGATCAAATACAGTATATATTGCCCATAGCAACCAATCTTTGCGTTAGCATTTATCAAGCATATGCTACAAATTGGCAAGTAGAAGCTGAGTGGTTGATATGGGCAACTTCCCGACTGCTTCATTTCCCGATACATCAACCCCTAAGTGTCCAGAAGGCCACTGAGGGACAATGTAACTGCAGAACGTTCATACTTTCACATCGCCAATGCCGGATCCCACCCGGAAATTGGAAACAAGTCCTTCCCGGGTGTGATCCGGCATTGGACCCTAACAGCAGATTTAGGGTCGGTTGCCATAGCGGTGGGGGGGTGGAGAAGGCAGCGGAGGCGGCGCTGGGAGATGAGGTCATCTCCGCACTGCCTCTCCCTATGTATTGAACGGTTCCCGGGAACCTGTTCATGCTGCCACTGACCCGGTATTCAACCTGGGAGTAACACTGCTTTATTCCCGGGTTCAATTACTGGGTCAGGCGACCCGGGAATTCGACTATGGCCCTTTCACACCGCACACCGACCCGTGTCAACCCAGCAATATGCCAGGTCGATACCGGGTTATTTGTGCGGTGTGAAAGGGGTATATGTGCAATAATTGGGAGCTAGAATAAACAAGGGCTATCATTTTAGTAGAAATGAAAAGTACTATCACTAGATTAAAGGTGTAACACAATGCTGTTTATTTAATGTAAATTTGCCTATAATAAATGACACAAGGAAACAAAATATAACTCTAGAACATACTCTTTTCCTCAACCCCTTCTACCAACATGACAGATGCTTCTCTTCCACAGATTATAGGTAACTATCGTATGAAAATGATCAAGTACTCACACAGCACAGGTGAAGCATAGGTTTGTTACATATTGCAAATGTAGTAATTTCTCCCCTTGATCTGTGTGTATGAACACAAGCAGTGAATGCTAAGCTGCATCCTTACCTCACATTTAGACAGGGAGAACGTGTGCCCCAGGTGAAGACGCCCATTCATGTATGGATAAGGAAAGGTCACAAGGTACTTGTCTATCCTAGGATGGTGAGAAGACATATTTGGTTAGCCACTAACCTTTGAATTATAGAAGCAACAGCTATCTAATATTAGATTATACTAAATATCATCAGTTACTCATGTCTAACTACATGACCAGAAATAAGTGCTTGCTGTGGATGCCAAGAGACTGGACCACCACATCTCCCAATTCAGAGAGTTATTTGCAAGTTACTATTCAGAACTATGATGCCTTTTCATGTGAAATAAGCATATGTTTAATTACTTCTACGCATTTATTTTGTTGGGAGATTTTATACCTAAGGAGGCTGATTCTATTAGTGGCAAAGTGCCACAGAACAGTCAATGTTACATTAGACTAAACATTGCTACTTTTCCTGTGCAGCCGTATAGAAAAACTAAAAATTTTGTGCATGTGTGGTTGCGCAAAATCAGGATGCAAAAGCCTGATACAGTATAAACCGACCTGTTCTGCGCCTGATGATCTGAGGCATTGACTTCGAAAATCTTTTGACTCTCCCATTTTGCTTGGATTTCCTTCTCAATTTTCTTAAGGAAGTCTACCTTAGCAGTTCCTTTCCGTTCCTTTAACAGAAGCACATGTAAACGGCAGACGTTTATAACATGATATCAGCTCAAAATATAAAATGAATCCAACACAGTAAACACTACATGTAAACTTTATGTGCACAATCTTACATGCAAACAGCAAACCACAAAACAAAAACAAAACTGAAGACCAAAATACATTCCAACTACTTACTTAGCGCATATACCTATTCGAAATTACTTGAGAAATCAGAGTAAAGAAAAAGAGGATTTTGGTACTTACTGATAAACCTCTCTCTCTCTGAATCCCCTCGGGGACATTGGGGAGTCAAACAGCTGGGGTGTGAAGAATGGAGACCGAAGGTGGCACAATGAAAGAATAAAAAAAAAAAAAAAAAAAAATTACACAGCTGGCTCCTCCCCCTTCATGAAAAATTGATGGAGAGAAGTGGGAATGTAGAGAAAAAACAGTCGGGAAAGAAACAACCATACCATAACGTTAACCATCAACCAAGAAACTATCAAACTTTGTTCTAAACTTGTTTGAGCCAATATAACTATAAACACAGAGGCTGGCAGCGCCGAGTCGGGCGTCCAGTGTCCCTGAGTGGATCCAGAGAAATAGATTTATTGGTAAGTATCAAAATCCTCTTTTCTCTGTCATCCACTAGAAGACACTGGAGAGTCAAGCAGCTGGGGACGTCCCAAAGATACTCCCATGGGCGGGAGTACTGTCCGAAGCCTGCAGAAACAAACGGCCAAACTTGGATTCTTTAGCCGCAAATTTAGCCGCAAATTTGTAGTAGCGCGTGAACGTGTGTGCGGATGACTACGTTGCTGCTCTACAAAGTTGGCCAGTAGAAGCGCCTCTGGTAGCCGCCCAAGAGGCTCCTACCGACCTGGTGGTATGAGCACCCACCCGAAACAGAACGGTCTTACTATTGGACACATACACTTGTCTGATGGCGAGTACCATCCACCTGGACAAGGTTTGTTTTGTAGCTGCCAACCCCTCTTGGGTCCATTATACAGCACAAAACATATGACTTCCTAAGGGAACTCATAGCCTGTACATAAACCCTTAGTGCCCTGACCACATCCAGGGAACAGTCCCCCTCTTGACACTTGAAAGGATGGGACCACAATGGATTGGTTTACGTGAAAACCCGAAACCACCTTAGGTAAGAACTCAGCTCTAGTACGGAGTTCCGCTCTATCCTCGTGGAAAACAAGAGAAGGGCTCTTACAGGATAGGGCTCCTAATTCCGATACTCTCCTTGCCGAAGCCAATGTAGGGAGCTAGACCGTCTTCCAGGACAAATATTTAAGATCTGCCCCTTCCAAAGGCTCGAAGAGGTCAGATCTCAAAAAATCTAAACACCAGGTTTAGGTCCCACGGAGCTGTGGGAGGACGAAAAGGTGGTTGTAGTTGCAACACTCCCTGTAGAAATGTCTGTACCTCCTGTAAGGATGCCAGATGTTGTTAGAAAATAATTGAAAGGGCTGAGACTTGGACTTTCAAGGACCCCAACCTCAAACCTCTGTCTAAACCCGCTTGTAGAAAACGCAACAATCTGATAAGGTGAAATTGTATGGGGTTCCAAACTCTATGCTGGCACCAATCCATATATTTCTTCCAGATTCTATAATATTGTGCCGCAGTAACTGGCTTTCTAGCTGCCAACATGGTAGGGATTGCTGAGTTCAGAATACCCTGTTTCTTTAGAATCCTGGTCTCAAGAACCACGCCGTCAAACGTAGACGGTTTAGGTTTGGATGTAGAAATGGACCAGTCCGGTGCTATCAGAATCACCCACGCTGCTTCTTGTTTCACCTTCTTCAACACCTTTGGTAAAAGAGGAAACGTATACCAGGTCGTATGATCAGGGAATCGCCTGCGCGTTCACTGCCTCTGCTGCTGGGTCACGAGTTCTGCTTACATACCTTGGAAGTTGTCAATTGTGTCGAGAAGCCATTAGATCTACTCGTGGTAACCCCCATCTTCGTACTACAGCTTTAAAGACTTGAAGGTGTAGACTCCACTCTCCTGGGTGCATGTCTTGGCGAATGAGGTAGTATGCCTTTCAGTTGTCCACTCCTGGAATAAAGACCACCGACAGGATGATGTTGTGCCTCTCTGTCCATGACAGAATCTTTGTTTCCTCTTTTAATGCCAAGCGGCTCTTTGTTCCTCCTTGTCGGTTTATAAACACCACTGCTGTCACATTGTCCAATTGCACCTTCAGGTGTCGTCCTCATACTAGGCTCTCTGCTTGCAGAAGTGCATTGTAGACAGCTCCTAATTCCATTACATTTATCGGTAGACAACTCTCGTACTGTGACCACCTCCCCTGGAACTGATGGTTTCCCAGTACTGCACCCCAACCTCTGAGACTTGCATCCGTTGTCAAAATGATCCAATCCCAGATTCCAAAGTTTCCCGCAGACAAGTTCTTGTGGACCGACCACCAGATCAGCGCAATTCTGGCCTGAGGTGACAAACGAATCTTCTTGTGAAGACACAGATGCATGCCTGCCCCTTGTGCGATCAGGTTCATCTGGAAAAGGTCTTGAGTGAAGCCTGCCGTATTGATTCACTTCGAAAAATGCAACCATTTTCCCTAGAAGTCAAATACAAAGGTGTAGAGACACAGTCTGATTTTGTAAAACTTGGCGAACCATGTTTCTGATGTCTTGAATCTTGTCCTCTGGGAGAAAGAATCTCAACCGTATCGTGCCTAGGACGAGACACAAAAACTGGATTCTTTGGGTTGGTAGTAAGTTGGATTTTTTGAAGTTCACAATCCAACCGTGTTGAGTCATGACCTGATACGTGATCCGTGCGCCGCGAATAAAGAATTCCGGAGACAGGGCCTGGATGAGAAGGTCGTTCAAATAACGTATTATTGTGATGCCCATAGACCTCAATTTTGCTACCATGACCACCATGATCTTTGTGAAGATCCTTGGAGCCGATGACAGGCCGAACGGTAGTGCTCCGAATTGCTAGTGGTTTTTCTCCACAGCAAACCTCAGATATGCCTGATGTGGAGACCAAATCAGAACATGAAGGTACGCATCCTTTATGTCCATTGACACCAGGAATTCCTGTTGTTCCAAACCAGCAATGACCGACTGTATCAATTCCATCTTGAACCGGTAAACTGTCAGGAAATGATTTAACACTTTTAAATTTAGAATGGGTCTGACAGAGCAATCTGATTTGGGTACCACAAAAAGGTTTGAATAAAAACTCGTCCCCTTCTGTGGTACCGGAACCCAAAACAATTACCTCTTGTATCCTTTCCTGTTGAGGGCACCGAGGTAGGCCCGTAGTAAAGAATTGACTGTGGGGACGGATTAGAAATTCTATCTTGTAATCCTGGGAGACTATATTGTTGACCCAGACATCTGGAGAGGTTTTGGCCCAGGCTTCCTGAAACCTTGTCAACCGGGTGCCCACTTTGGAAGAACCAAGATTAGCTGAGAGACTGTCATGCCACGGTCTTGTCAGTGGCTTTAAAATCCTGCTTTTTGGCTGTTGACTGGGAACGGCCTCTGCCTCTGTTCCTATGAGACTGTCCAAAACCTCCACTTCTGGCACGAAAGGACTGTTCTAAAGGAAGTAAAAGCTGGATAAGAATAACTCCGCCTTGCAGCTGGCGCGGATTTCGGATAAGTAGTAGTCAGGAAAGTCTATTTTCCAGCCGCAGCCTGTGAAATCCATTTGTCCAATTCAGGACCAAACAATGTCTCACCGACAAAAGGAATGGCTTCGACTGACTTTTTTTTTAGTCTGAATCCACTTGCCAGTCTATGAGCCAGAGTATTCTTCTGGCCGAAACTGCCAAATCAGAAATACGTGACGCTATTCTGCTAGCATCCTTTGCAGCCTGGCAAAGGTAAGTGGCTGACTCACAGATATGCTCCGTTAAACGGGATCTCCCCTCCTGGTTATTATCTTCGGCCACTGTGTGAACTATTTGGTCAGCCCACGCAACAATAGCCGTATTAACCCAGGCACTTACCAACATTGGTCTGTGGGATGCTCCTGCTGTCACAAAGATGGATTTAAGTGCAGTGTCCAACTTGCGGTCCGAAGATCCTTTAATGTAGTCACATTTGGTATAGGCAAGATAGTCTTTTTTGACAATCTAACCAAGGACACATCCACATTGGGTGGAACCTGCCATTTCGTCATAACCCCCTCAGGCAAGGGATAATTCACCGTAAATTTCTTGGGCAATTGAAACCGCTTATCAGGTTGCTTCCAAGCTTCACTCATCTGGTCCTGTAGTATGCTAGGAGCTTAGGAAATAAAATCCCAGAACCAACTGCAATAATGACAAGGGATGATCTAGATATTATGGCAATTACAGAGTCATGGTACAACGAAAATCATGACTGGGACATAGCTATACCGGGAGATTAGGAAGGACAGAATGGGAAAAATCGGAGGAGGGGTATAAATGTATGCTAAAAAAAAAAAAAAAAAAAAAAAAGAAGAGCATAAATACTACCTTAATACAAATTATTGAAGAAAAAACTCAGGCCCTTTGGGTGACCATAGAAACATGGGGGAAGGCTATTATTCGTATTGGCGTGATATACAGGCCACCAGGACAGGAAAAAGAACTGGACAAGAACCTTATGCAGCACATAACTAAAATGGCATTAAAAGAAGAGGTAATAATCATGGGAGACTTTAATCTTCCTGATGTAAACTGGGAGGCGTCTATTGCTTGTTCCACTAGAAGTAGGGACATTTTAAATTCCCTTCAGGGAGCATCCCTCCACAAATTGGTGAGGGAGCCCACTCGGAAAGATGCAATATTAGACTTAATACTTACAAATGGAGACAGAATATCAGACGTAAAAGTGGGTGAAAACCTGGGATCCAGTGATCATCAAGCAGTATGGTTCAGCATAAAGACAGAGACTGACTCATCCCATACAAAAACAAAGGTGTTGTATTTTAGGAAGGCTGATTTTGTAGGGATGGGAAAATGTTTAAGCGATTCTTTGGCAGAGTGGAGGAACTTGGAAGCAGTGCAGGAGAGGTGGGAAACATTAAAAAGTGCAATATTAAAGGCAACAAACCTTTGTATCAAAGTGTTAGGAAAAACACAAGGAAAAGGAAACCAGTATAGTTTGCGAAAAAAGTAGCAAATATTGTGAAAGCAAAAAAGATGGCTTTTAGGAAATATAAGCAGACACAAAATAATGAAGACAAAGAGATACAGGTTGAGTATCCCATATCCAAATATCCGAAATACGGAATATTCCGAAATACGGACTTTTTTGAGCGAGAGTGAGATAGTGAAACTTTTGTTTTCTGATGGCTCAATGTACACAAACTTTCTTTAATACACACAGTTATTAAAAATATTGTATTAAATGACCTTCAGATTGTGTATATAAGTTGTATATGAAACATAAATGAATTGTGTGAATGTAGACACTTTGTTTAATGCACAAAGTTATAAAAAATATTGGCTAAAATTACCTTCAGGCTGTGTGTATAAGGTGCATATAAAACATAAATGCATTCTGTGCTTAGATTTAGGTCCCATTGCCATGATATCTCATTATGGTATGCAATTATTCCAAAATACGGAAAAATCCGATATCCAAAATACCTCTGGTCCCAAGCATTTTGGATAAGGGATACCCAACCTGTATATCTTGTTAGACAGAAGAAGACTAAGAAGGTAATCAGATGTGCAAAGGCACAAGCTGAGAAGAAAAATGGCCCAGTCAGTGGGTAAAGGAGGCAAAACTTTTTTTTTTTTTTTTTTTTTTTTTTTTTTTTTTTTTTTTTTGGTATATAAGCGAAAGGAGAAAAACAAAAGGCGGAATAAATAAGATTTTAAACCTACCGGTAAATCTTTTTCTCCTAGTCCGTAGAGGATGCTGGGGACTCCGTAAGGACCATGGGGAATAGAGGGGCTCCGCAGGAGACATGGGCACTATAAAGAAACTTTAGAATGGGTGTGCACTGGCTCCTCCCTCTATGCCCCTCCTCCAGACCTCCGTTAGAGAAACTGTGCCCAGAGGAGACGGACAATACGAGAAAAGATTTTGTTAATCAAAGGGCAAGATTCACACCAGCCCACACCGTATAACCTGGAATATACGAACCAGTCAACAGTATGAAACAGAACAGCATCAGTCAAAGACTGAACAAACCTGTAACATAACCCTTATGCAAGCAATAACTATATACAAGTCTTGCAGAAGATAGTCCGCACTGGGACGGGCGCCCAGCATCCTCTACGGACTAGGAGAAAAAGATTTACCGGTAGGTTTAAAATCCTATTTTCTCTTACGTCCTAGAGGATGCTGGGGACTCTAAAAGGACCATGGGGTTTATACCAAAGCTCCAGAACGGGTGGGAGAGTGCGGACGACTCTGCAGCAAACGCAAGGTCCTCATCAGCCAGGGTATCAAACCTATAGAACTTAGCAAAAGTATTTGAACCCGACCAAGTATCTGCTCGACAAAGCTGTAACGCCGAGACTCCTCGGGCAGCCGCCCAAGATGAGACCACTTTCCTGGTAGAATGGGCTTTTACCGACTTCGGCACTGATAGCCCGGCCGAAGAATGAGCCTGCTGAATCGTACTACAAATCCAGCGTGCAAAAGTCTGTTTTGAAGCAGGATGACCAATCTTGTTGGAAGCATACAGGACAAACAGTGCCTCAGTTTTTCTGGCAACAGCTGTCCTAGTGACGTAGATCTTCAAAGCTCTCACAACATCCAGAGATTTTGGAATCGCCACAGCCTCTGTAGCCACCAGGACCACAATAGGTTGGTTAATGTGAAATGAAGAAACCACCTTTGGCAGAAATTGTTGACGAGTCCTCAATTCTGCCCTATCCGAATGAAAAATCAAGTGCGGGCACTTATGAGATAAGGCCGCCAACTCTGACACTCGCCTGGCAGACGCCAGCAGCATAACCACCTTCCAAGTGCGAAATTTCAACTCAACCTTACGCAAAGGTTCAAACCAGGGACATGAGAAACCGTAAGACCACATCAAGATCCCATGGAGCTACAGGAGGCACAAACGGAGGATTGATATGCATTACTCCTTTCACAAAAGTCTGAACCTCTGGGAGGACAGCTAATTCTTTTTGAAAGAAAATAGACAAAGCCGAAATCTGCACTTTGATGGAGCCTAATTTCAGGCCTGCATCTACTCCCGCCTGCAAAAAGTGGAGAAAGCGACCCAAGTGAAAATCTTCCGCAGGAGCCATTTTAGACTCACACCAGGAAACATACTTCCTCCAAATACGGTGATAATGTTTCGCCGTAACCTCCTTCCTAGCCTTAATGAGAGTGGGAATGACCTCCCCGGGAATCCCCTTACGAGCTAAGATCTGGCGCTCAACCTCCATGCCGTCAAACGCAGCCGCAGTAAGTCTGGAAACACGCATGGACCCTGTAACAACAGGTCCTCTCGTAGAGGAAGCGGCCAAGGATCTTCCACCAGTAATTCCTGAAGATCCGGGTACCAAGCCCTTCTTGGCCAATCTGGAACGACGAGAATCGCCTGAACCCGTGCTCGTCGAATGATCCCCAGTACCTTTGGAATGAGATGAAGTGGAGGGAACACATACACCGACTGGAACACCCGCGGAGACACCAGGGCATCCACTGCAATGGCTTGGGGGTCCCTTGACCTGGAACAATATCTCGGGAGCTTCTTGTTGAG
Source organism: Pseudophryne corroboree (assembly GCF_028390025.1). Classification (NCBI taxonomy): domain Eukaryota; kingdom Metazoa; phylum Chordata; class Amphibia; order Anura; family Myobatrachidae; genus Pseudophryne; species Pseudophryne corroboree. Next base: position 624,762,976 of record NC_086449.1, on the reverse strand, counting down.
ATGAGACGCCATCATGTCGATCAACGGAATTCCCCAACGTTTTGTCACCTCTGCAAATACCTCTTGGTGAAGAGCCCACTCTCCCGGATGGAGATTGTGTCTGCTGAGGAAATCTGCTTCCCAGTTGTCCACTCCCGGTAGGAAGACTGCTGACAGAGCGCTCACGTGTAGTTCTGCCCAGCGAAGGATTCCTGTGGCCTCCGCCATTGCCGCTCTGCTCCTTGTTCCGCCTTAACGGTTTATATGTGCCACCGCTGTGATGTTGTCTGACTGTACCAGGACAGGTCGACCCTGAAGAAGGCTTCTTGCTTGTAGCAAGCCGTTGTAAATGGCTCTTAACTCGAGAACATTTATGTGGAGACAAGCTACCTGTAGTGACCATCTCCCCTGGAAATTTCTTCCTTGGGTGACTGCGCCCCAGCCCGGGAGACTTGCATCTGTTGTCAGAAGTACCCAATCCTGGATACCGAACCGGCGTCCCCCTAGGAGGTCAGAACTTTGTAGCCACCCCAGGAGAGAAATTCTGGCTCTGGGAAATAGACTTATCTTCCGGTGCATGTGCAGGTGAGACCCGGACCATTTGCTCAGCAAGTCCAACTGAAACACCCGGGCATGAAATCTGCCAAATGGAATGGCTTCGTACGCCGCAACCATTTTCCCCAGAACCCGAGTACAGTGATGGATTGACACACTCGTCGGCCTCAGAAGTTCCCTGACCATCTTCAGCAGTTCCAGAGCTTTTTCTTCTGGAAGAAATACTCTCTGTAAATCCGTGTCCAGAATCATGCCCAGAAAAGGCAGGCGAGTGGTCGGAACTAACTGAGATTTTGGCAAATCGAGTACCCAACCGTGCTGTCGCAGAACCGACAGTGACAAATTCACACTTGTCAGCAACCGTTCCTTGGACCTCGCCTTTATCCGAAACGTCCAAGTATGGGATAATCGTAACTCCTTGTTTGCGAAGGAGAACCATCATTTCCGCCATGACTTTGGTGAAAATCCTCGGAGCCGTGGAAAGCCCAAACGACAACGTCTGAAATTGGTAATCAGAATCCTGCATCACAAACCTGAGGAAGGCCTGATGCGAAGGCTGTATCGGGACGTGTAAGTAGGCATCCTTTATGTCGACTGATGCCATAAAATCCCCCCCTTCCAGGCTGGCAATTACAGCTCGAAGAGATTCCATTTTGAACTTGAAAACTTTCAAATATGGATTGAGGGATTTTAGATTCAGAGTCGGTCTGACCGAACCGTCCGGTTTCGGCACAACAAAGAGGCTCGTTCCCTCGGCCGTTGGGACGAGGGAACGGGAACAATGACCTTTTGTAAACACAATTCTTGTACCGCTGCCAGCACCACCTCCCTGTCCGGAAGAGCCACTGGTAAGGCCGAAATGAAGAACCGGTGAGGGGGCATCTCCAGAAACTCCAGCTTGTATCCCTGAGACACAATCTGTAGGACCCAAGGATCCAGGTCTGATTGAATCCAGACCAGACTGAATATTCGCAGACGGCCCCCCACCGGTCCGGACTCCCCCAGGGAAGCCCCAGCGTCATGCAGTGGACTTGGTAGAGGCAGGAGAGGACTTCTGGTCCTGGGCGCCTGACACTGCAGGCGGCTTCCTTCCTCTTCCTCTACCTTTTGAAGCGAGGAAGGACGAACCTTTTCCACGCCTGTATTTATTGTGACGAAAGGACTGCATCTGCTGATGTGGTGCCTTTTTCTGTTGTGCGGGAACATAAGGAAGAAAAGAGGACTTACCCGCAGTCGCGGTAGAGACCAGGTCAGCCAAGCCGTCCCCAAACAAGACAGTACCTTTGAAGGGTAAAGCTTCCATAGCTCTCTTGGAGTCTGCATCAGCATTCCATTGATGGATCCACAACGCCCTCCTGGCCGATATCGACATGGCATTGGCTCTTGATCCCAAGAGACAAACATCCCTCGCTGCATCCTTCAGGTAATCTGCAGCGTCCTTGATATAACCAAGAGTCAAAAGAACATTATCTTTATCAAGGGTTTCCATATCATTAGCTAAATTCTGAGCCCATTTAGGAATAGCACTACTCACCCATACAGACGCCACAGCAGGTCTGAGCAATGCACCCGAATTAGCGAAAATGGACTTCAGAGACGTCTCCAGCTTGCGATCCGCCGGATCTTTGAGAGCTGCCGTGTCAGGAGACGGAAGCGCCACTTTCTTAGATAAACGTGATAGAGCTCTGTCAACATTTGGAGACGCCTCCCATTTTTCCCTGTCATCAGAGGGAAAAGGATATGCCATATAAATCCTCTTGGGAATCTGCCACTTCTTGTCCGGCGACTCCCAAGCCTTTTCACAAAGAGTATTCATTTCATGAGAGGGGGGAAACTTCACCTCAGGTTTTTTTCCCTTGAACAAACAAATCCTTGTTTCCTGTACCGCAGGTGCATCAGAAATGTGTAAAACATCTTTTATAGCCACAATCATGTACTGAATACTCTTAACTAATCGTGGATGTAAAGCAGCCTCAGTGAAATCGACATCGGAATCAGAGTCCGTGTTGGTATCAGTATCTACCACTTGAGTAAACGGCCGCTTTTGCGACCCGGATGGGGTCTGCACCTGAGACAAAGCCTCTTCCATGGACTTTTTCCACACCTGTGTCTGACTCAGATTTATCTAACCTCTTTGATAAAGAAGCTACATTCATATTTATCGTACTTAACAATGCGAGTAAATCAGGTGTCGGCTGCGCCGACAGGCCCAAATCTAGCCCCGCATCCGCTCCCCCAATAACCTCCTCTGGTGAATAACCTTCAGCCTCAGACATGCCGACACGAAGTACCGACACACAGAACGTCCCAGCTAGGTGACAGGCCCACAATGAAGCCCAGATAGAGGACACAGAGGGAGTATGCCAGCTCACACCCCAGCGCCCATATATCCCGTCAAAGGATATATGTATCCAGCGCTGCTTAAATAATAAAAATGCACCACACTGCGCCCCCCCCCTCCCGATTAGCTCCCCGTTACTTGTGAGAGGAATGTGGAGGTCCCGGGCAGCGTCTCCTTCAGCCGCGTGTTGAAGGAGAAGATGGCGCTGTGAGCCGCGGGACGAAGCTCCGCCCCCTTCCCGGCGTGCTTCAGCCCGCCAAATTTGAAAATGAAAAAATGCCGGCGGGGGTTGAGAAATGGTGCCGAGGCACCGAAAAGCCTTCTGCCGGCCCCAGACCACATTAACATGCTGCCCAGGGCGCCCCCCCCCCAGCGCCCTGCACCCTGAGAGTGACGTTGGTGAAAGTGTGTGGGAGCATGTACCTTCCGTTACTGAAGTCTTCTGCAGTCCTGTAGTCTTCTGTTCTTCTCATACTCACCCGACTTCAGTCTTCTGGCTTCTGTGAAGGGATTGACGGCGTGGCTCCGGGAACAAGCAGCTAGGCGCACCAAGTGATCGAACCCTCTGGAGCTAATGGTGCCCAGTAGCCGAGAAGCAGAGCCCTTAACTAAGTAGAAGTAGGTCTGACTTCTCTCCCCTCAGTCCCACGATGAAGGAAGCCTGTAGCCAGCAGGTCTCCCTAAAAATAAAAAACCTAACAAAAGTTTTTTCTAGAGAAACTCAGGAGAGCTCCCCTAGTGAGTGTCCAGTCAATCCTGGGCACAAAGTCTAACTGGGGTCTGGAGGAGGGGCATAGAGGGAGGAGCCAGTTCACACCAAGTTTAAGTCTTTTCAGTGTGCCCAAGCTCCTGCGGATCCCGTCTATACCCCATTGTCCTTTTGGAGTCCCCAGCATCCTCTAGGACGTAAGAGAAAGCGGCCCAGATGGAAATCTTCCGTAGGAGCCTTCCTGGCTTCACACCAAGATACATACTTCCTCCAGATACGGTGATAATGTTTCGCCGTCATCTCCTTCCTAGTCTTTATCAGAGATGGGATGACTTCCTCCGGAATACCTTTCCCAGCTAGGATTCGGCGTTCAACCGCCATGCCGTCAAACGTAACCGCGGTAAGTCTTGGAACACGCAGGGCCCCTGTTGCAACAGGTCCTCCCTGAGAGGAAGAGGCCACGGATCTTCTGTGAGCATCTCCTGAAGATCTGAATACCAGGCCCTTCGAGGCCAATCTGGGACAATGAGTATTGTCCGTACTCTTTTTCGTCTTATGATTTTCAATACTTTTGAGATGAGAGAAAGAGGAGGAAACACATAGACCGACTGAAACACCCATGGTGACACAAAGGCGTCCACCGCTACTGCCTGAGGGTCTCTGGACCTGGCACAATACCTCCGAAGCTTCTTGTTGAGGCGTGATGCCATCATGTCTATTTGAGGAAGTCCCCAAAGACTTGTTATCTCTGCAAAGACTTCTTGATGAAGTCCCCACTCTCCTGGATGGAGATCGTGTCTGCTGAGGAAGTCTGCTTCCCAGTTGTCCACTCCCGGAATGAATACCGCTGACAGAGTGCTTACGTGATTTTCTGCCCAGCGCAGAATCCTAGTGGCTTCCGCCATTGCCACTCTGCTCCTTGTCCCGCCTTGGCGGTTTACATGAGCTACGGCTGTGACGTTGTCTGATTGAATCAGAACCGGTAGGTCGCGAAGAAGATTCTCCGCTTGTCGTAGGCCGTTGTATATGGTCCTTAATTCCAGCACGTTGATGTGTAGACAAGCCTCCTGGCTTGACCACAGTCCCTGAAAATTCCTTCCTTGTGTGACTGCTCCCCAGCCTCGGAGGCTCGCGTCCGTTGTTATCAGAACCCAGTCTTGAATGCCGAATCTGCGACCCTCTAGAAGGTGAGCACTCTGCAGCCACCACAGGAGAGACACCCTGGCCCTGGGGGACAGGCTTATCTTCTGATGTATTTGTAGATGGGACCCCGACCCAGAAGCTCCCACTGAAATGTCCTTGCATGAAACCTGCCGAAGGGGATGGCCTCGTAGGCTGCCACCATTTTTCCCAGAACTCGAGTGCATTGATGAACCGACATTCTTTTTGGTTTTAGCAGGTCTCTGACCATGTTCTGGAGGTCCTGGGCTTTTTCAATCGGGAGAAAAACCCTCTTCTGTTCCGTGTCCAGAATCATGCCTATGAATGATAGCAGCGTCGTTGGGATCAATTGCGACTTTGGCAGATTTAGAATCCAACCGTGCTGTTGTAGCACTCTCAGGGAGAGTGCTACGCTCTCCAGCAATTGATCTCTCGATCTCGCTTTTAATCAGGAGATCGTCCAAGTACGGGGAATAATTGTGACTCCCTGCCTGCGCAAGAGCACCATCATCTCCGCCATCACCTTGGTGAAAATCCTCGGGCCGTGGAAAGCCCAAACGGCAACGTCTGAAACTGGTAATGACAGTCCTGTACAGCGAATCTCAGGTACGCCTGATGAGGAGGATATATGGGGACATGAAGGTATGTATCCTTTATGTCGAGTGACACCATAAAATCGGGTGTAGTATGGCTGACCGGCGGTCTCCTGACCGCCGGTCAGCTTACCGACGCCGGGATCCCGGCGGGGAGAGGCAAGTGCAGCAAGCCCCTTGCGGGCACGTGCGCTCGCCACGCTGCCGGGCTCGGTGGCGACCTACGGTCGCCACGGGTTCTATTCCCACTCTATGGGTGTCGTGGACACCCACGAGTGGAAATAGTCCCTGTTGGTCGGCATGCCGACCATCGGTATAGTGGGGGTCGGGAGGATGGAGGAGGTCATGTGACCGTCGGTCACATGAATACCACCCCATAAAATCCCCCCCTTCCAGACTGGAGATCACAGCCCGGAGCGATTCTATCTTGAATTTTAACTTTTTCAAGTACAGGTTTAGGGATTTTAGATTTAAAATGGGTCTGATCGAGCCATCCGGCTTCGGGACCACGAACAGGGTTGAAAAGTACCCTTTCCCCTGTTGGACTACGGGAGCCGTGATAATCACTTGCTGTAGACACAGCTTTTGAATTGCAGCTAACACTACTGCCCTCTCTGGGGGAGAAGCTGGCAAGGCCGACTTGAAAAATCGGCGAGGGGGCACCTCTTCGAATTCCAGTTTGTATCCCAAGGCTACAATTTCCATCGCCCAAGGATCCACGTCTGACAGAACCCAGACCTGGCTGAAGAGCCGAAGACGTGCCCTCACCGGCGCGGACTCCCTCAGTGGAGCCCCAGCGTCATGCGGTGGATTTAGTAGAAGCCGAGGAGGACTTCTGCTCCTGGGAACTAGCCGGAGCAGGTGCTCTCTTCCCTCTACCCTTACCTCTGGCGAGGAAAGATGAGCCCCGACCTCTTCTGGACTTATGCGATCGAAAGGACTGCATCTGATATTGTGGAGTTTTCTTTTGCTGTGGGGGAACAAAAGGCAAAAAGGTAGATTTACCCGCGGTAGCTGTGGCAACCAGGTCCGCGAGACCTTTCCCAAATAAAACTTCACCTTTGTATTGCAAAACCTCCATATGCTTTTTCGCGTCTGCATCACCCATCCATTGGCAGGTCCACAGGGCTCGCCTAGCAGAAATCGCCATGGCGTTGGCTCTCGAACCTAGCAGCCCAACGTCTCTTTGAGCATCCCTCATATATAAGACTGCGTCTTTAATGTGACCTAAGGTCAATAAAATGGTATCCCTGTCTAGGGTATCAAGGACAGCTGACAAGGTATCTGTCCAAGCTGCAACTGCACTACACACCCATGCCGATGCTATTGCCGGTCTGAGCAAAGCACCTGTATGCGCATAAATAGATTTTAAAGTAGTTTCCTGTCTCCGATCAGCAGGATCCTTAAGGGCTGCCGTGTCCGGAGACGGTAGCGCCACCTTCTTGGACAGGCGTGTTAAAGCCTTGTCCACCCTGGGTGAGGATTCCCAACGTACCCTGTCCTGTGCAGGGAAAGGATACGCCATAAGAATCCTTTTGGGAATCTGCAATTTTTTATCTGGAGTTTCCCAAGCTTTTTCAAATAACTCGTTAAGCTCATGAGATGGGAGAAAAGTTACCTCAGGTTTCTTTTCCTTATACATGTGCACCCTCGTGTCAGGGACCGAGGGGCCATCTGTGATATGCAAAACATCTTTTATTGCAATAATCATATAATGAATACTTTTGGCCACCCGTGGGTGTAACCTCGCATCATCGTAGTCAACACTGGAGTCAAAATCCGTGTCGGTATCAGTGTCTGCTATTTGGGATAGGGGACGTTTTTTTGAGACCCAGAAGGGCCCTGTGACCCAGTCGAAGCCGTGGATTGACTCTCTGCTTTTTCCCTGGACTCTGCTTTGTCCAGTCTCTTATGTAATAAGGTCACATTTGCATTTAAAACATTCCACATGTCCATCCAATCATGAGTCGGCGTTGCCGACGGAGACACCACAATCATCTGCTCCACCTCCTCCTTAGCTGAGCCTTCCGCATCAGACATGCCGACACACTCGTACCGACATCCCCACACACACAGGGATATAGTTCTAAGGAGACAGTTCCCCAATAAGGCCCTTTGGAGAGACAGAGAGAGAGTATGCCAGCACACACCCAGCGCCAACTGACACTGGAAATAATCTCCCAGAGAATAGCGCTTTTATATATATTTACTGTGTAATACACTCACTGCGCCTTACAGGTGCCCCGCCCTCTTTTCAGCCCTGTGTCACCGTGTTCAGCGGGGGAGAAACCGGGGAGCCAGCTTCTCTGCAGATCTCTGTGGAGAAAATGGCGCTGGTTAGTGCTGAGGGACCAAGCTCCGCCCCCTCCAGCGGCGGGCTTTGGTCCCGCTCAAAGCATGAAAAAACTGGCGAGGGATTTATATAAATCACTTAAAAGTGCCAGATTTAGAGGTGTTTATTGCTGCCCAGGGCGCCCCCCCTGCGCCCTGCACCCGTCCGTGCCTGCCAGTGTGTGTTGTGTGTGGGAGCAATGGCGCGCATCGTTACCGCTGCGCGTTACCTCAGTGAAGAGCCGAAGTCTTCTGCCGCCTGTGAAGTCTTCTTTCTTAGTATACTCACCCGGCTTCTATCTTCCGACTCTGCAAGGAGGACGGCGGCGTGGCTCTGGGACGAACGGCTAGGGTGAGACCTGCATTCCGATCCCTCTGGAGCTAATGGTGTCCAGTAGCCTAAGAAGCAGAGCCTATCACTTAAGTAGGTCTGCTTCTCTCTCCTCAGTCCCACGATGCAGGGAGCCTGTTGCCAGCAGTAGGGTGATCACAAACATGGATGATCAATACTCCATGGGGGTAATTCCAAGTTGATCGCAGCAGGAAATTTTTTAGCAGTTGGGCAAAACCATGTGCACTGCAGGGGGGGCAGATGTAACATGTGCAGAGAGAGTTAGATTTGGGTGTGGTGTGTTCAAACTGAAATCTAAATTAAAGTGTAAAAATAAAGCAGCCAGTATTTACCCTGCACAGAAACCATATAACCCCCCTAAATCTAACTCTCTCTGCACATGTTATATCTGCCCCCCCTGCAGTGCATATGGTTTTGCCCAATTGCTAACAAACTTGCTGCTGCAATCAACTCAGAATTACCCCCCATGAGAGAAAGCAGTAGGGTAGTAGTTGCTGCAGTACACAGCAGAGAGACCCAGCACCCAGGTCCCTGGTACAAATTGAAAATAAAAAATAAAAATCTACAGGCAGTCCCCCCATCCGCCACAATTATTATCCACCACTGGGCATGTGAATAAACAAGCAAACTTCACAACAACAGTATTATTCTGTCTCCATGTGAGAAAGACAGCTTACATCTTCATACAGTCCGTGACTAACCACATACACCTGGGTATATGGATAGAATCTTAAGATCATCTCACAGTAAGGGCTTGAACCTTCTGGCACATTTTAATACATGTAAATGGGTATGACACTAGAAACCATTGTTTGTAATGTTATTATACCCATTAGCATTTATATACTTTGGCGTACTTTAATTTTTGCCATACGTAATTCCACCAGGAAGACTACAGTGATCTCCAAATACTATTTGAAATTGATGTGTTTTCGCTAGCATGGAAATTGCAAATAAAACACTAGTGGGTAGGTGATGTAAGTCATATCTTCATAAAGCTGTAAACTCTCTCTGCATTCCAGATCACCACTTCACTGTCCCGGTTACATGTGCAAGTCAATGTGACTACACTTATACTTTTGATATTATTACAATGGACGTTTAATAGATGTGAATGAATCCTATGAATGCTGAAATCATTTTCTCTTGAAAGTAATAGGAGCTGGGTACACAACATCCAATTATCAGGCCAATCAGCCCAATAATTAGTTAGTGTGGCTCAAGTTCAGAACATGGGACCCCCTGGGCTGCTGCTACTATTCACCTTGCCCGAAGTGTGGAGTTTGAAGCGAGCCCACGAGGGTACAGGTTTTAATGAACTGAACAAGATTGAATGATGATCTGAAGCAGTTTAGTTCTGCTAACTCAGGGGGTCCCATGTTCTGAACTTGAACCGGAGAGTGTATATGCAGGAGCATTTAATGTTGATAAATGGCTTTAAAGGCTTCTGCAATGGTCAGACAGTGAAGATGATATAGAATGTGCTGACATGCTATACAGATCATTCCCAATATCCCAATCCTGTTGTAGAGGTAAAAAAAAAAAAATCAGAACATAGACACCCAACAGCGTGTAACTGAGAAGTATTACTTTCTCTCATAGGCACAGATGTACAGTACTAAGCCTTGGAGAGAGAAAGTACCAGCCAACAAGCTCCTAATTGTCATTTTTCTAAAACAGCCTGTAACATGACAGCCGATTGGCTGGTACTTTATCTCTCTCCCCGGCTTTGTACTTCTACCACAAAGTGTGGATAATACATTTCTATTGGAGGTGATGTATAGTACAGCAAATAGGAAGCTCCAACCACTATAGCAATGAGTACAACAGTCTCAGTGTAAGTGATGTATGACAGCTGAAGGGTCTGACTCTGCTGTGATGCAGAAATACATGAGAAGAGCTGTACCTGCCTCTCATAGAGCATCCAGGTCACTCACTCACCATCATGCAGTCACAGCTGTAACTGCAGGATGTGTACTGGTGGAAGCTGGGCAGCTGTACCACGCACCTAGCCCCATTATGCTGCCCTGCCTGTAACACCCTGTGCTATGGAACATTCCCCCTCGGCTAAGGTCACTGACCGTCATGGTAAAGCAGCTCGGCACGGCACAGGCAGCTGGGACACTTCAAGGCAATCCTACCCAGCTCTGTAGCACACGTTGCCGGCTACCAAAAGGAAACCAGACTCTTACACGCAAAGCATGCCGGTTACTGTAGTTCATACTTGTTGGTATAGCTTGCACAAGGGGAATCCAGAAAACCACAACTCCCGACATGCAACGTCCCGGAGATTGCATCAGCTTTATTGACAAGTAGCATTAGCTGATTTCTCCAATAGTTATAATCCCATGACCCACAGCGAGAAGGGTAGATGCTAAATCCTCCTAGGTAGCAATGCCATAGCGGTAGCGTCTAGTTTCCCTTCGTGGAGAGGACCTTTCCCATAAACCCCTGGGTCCATGTCACAAACTATTTGGAATAGAAACCTGTGGCGAGCGTCCAATGGTGCATAGAAAAAAAAAATATCCACGACTGGAGAACGGAGAAAACGTTTAGGTGCTGTAAGGGCGGAAGTTTTCTCATGCCCTCTCGTTATGTTCATGTCCTGGTCACGAAGGGAGCATAGACATGCCATAGCTAGAAATATTGCTAGAGAGTGCAGTAGAAATTTTGGAAGAAAGTGTTTTTTGTTTATAATAATTTATGAAAGGCAGCTACTGCAAGGGCTAACACAATGCTGGCTTGTAACCTCTAAATTAATATGTTTACTATAAAAGTCTATTGTGACTAATTGAGACAGTCATATCTCAACCGTTGCATGTGGGGTTGATGCTAGATTCAAGTGGCCTAAGGGACCTTTTACGTCAGGGGGAGGAGGCACGACACAAGGGGGAGGAGCTAGGCCAGCGGGATAGTTTCTCTGCTATCCACGCCACAAACTATTACCTATACTAATCACCGCTCGCCACCGAGCCCGAAGCGTGGCGAGCCCGCGCGGGTACTTTTCGGTACCCGGTTTGGCCGTAGCTCCTCCCCCTGGTGTCGTGTCTCCTCCCCTAGTGACGTCAAAAGGTCCCTTCTCCCACTCTGATTTAGAACCAACGTTGCATGTGGGCCAGGTTTCTGGCCACACGCTACAACACTTTTTACTTCTTTGCCTTGTGGTTGTTAAATATTTAAATCCACTGGCCATAAGCTGGTGCATTTGGGCATATTTAGCAGGTACACTACCTTTTTTTAATGGTCTGTACCGAATTTTGTCTCTCCAAACTTTCATTGAAAGTATAGGAACAGGTTTACCCGTGGCCGTGCCCCCTTTCCTAATTTGTACCGATTTTTATGTGTAAAATGTAGGAGGGTATGTTTATGTGTTAACCGTTCTTGCACTCTTTTATGTGCATGTTTCACATAATATGGAGTTTTAAGAGATTGGTGTGCGACCCTTATGAGCAGCCCTGTCCACAAATCAAAGGCTGCTCGCTCCTGGGCAGAGCTAGAGGACCAGTTTCCTAAGGAAAGCTTTGGCTAAACTTGTCGAGAAAGATGGCCATCTGATCCGCAAAGGAAGAACGAAAACCATTGCTCCCCATAAAGCCATTAGGCTTTGGGGGTTGGGGATGTCAAGGGGTCATGCAGAACACACATCAATGTGGAGCGACATGGGCTGTTGAAGCATGGGCTCAGTAGCTGGAGGCGGAGCTACCTTCCAACGCTTCTGATCATGCCAGACAATGTCTCTCATATATTGCCACGGCTTCTCTTTACCTTAAGGAGGCGGCTTCAAATGCTGGGGTGGTGGCGGCCAAGGCTGCCACTACGTCCATCTTGGCTCGACGTATTCTTTGGTTGAGATCCTGGTCGGTGGATATGGATTCTAAGAAAACCCTGGAGGTGCTTCCTTTTAAAGGAGACATTCTTTTTGGTGAAGACCTCAATAAGATTGTGGCTGACCTGGCTTCTGCTAAAACAGCTTGCCTACCAAGTACGGCTCCTTCCGAACAGAAGGCTAAAAGTACTTTCTCTCAGCCCTTTTGTCCGCCAGGTAAAGCAAAAGGTCAGGCGTACCTGAAACAAGCTCGTACTTTCAAACCAGCCAAGCTCAGACCAAAGGGGGGATCCCAGGGTAGGGGGCTGGCTTCTAGGTTTTGCCCGGGAATGGTTGAAGACCATTTCTGATGCCTGGGTAAGGGAAGTCGTCACTCAAGGTTACGCCGTATCCTTCAAGAAAAGTCCCCCTCATCGATTTTGCCTGACAGATGTCCCTTTGGACCCGGTGAAGGTAAACACTCTTTATTCGGTGGTACAATCCTTCCTGACCACAGGAGTGGTAGTACAGGTGCCTCTGGCTCAAAGAGGCAAGGGTTTTTATTCACCGCTGTTTCTAGTCCCGAAACCGAACGGGTCCTCGCAGCCCATTCTCAATCTCAAGTCCTTAAACAAGTATGTGAGGGTCTCCAAGTTTCATATGGAAACTCTACGCTCTATTGTTTTGGCCTTGGAGCCTGGGGACTATATGGTCTCCCTTGACATACCGGATGCCTACCTGCATATTCCTATTGCAATGTCACATCACCAGTACCTGAGGTTTGCGGTGGGCAACCTTCATTACCAATTTTCGGGCGTTACCTTTTGGTTTGACAACGGCTCCGCGAGTTTTCACCAAAGTAATGGCGATAATGATGTCTGTACTCCGCCGTCAAGGGGACGCTCTGGCAATTCCATGGCACTTTCGGCTGCCATACGTGTTCCCTCCGGTGTCACTCCTGCCCAGACTAATACGGAAGTTCAAGCAAGAAGGAGGAAACCTACTTCTGATCGCTCCAGAGTGGCCCAGATGGCACTGGTTCTCTAATCTACAGAGCCTCTCGCTAGATCGTCCCCTTCTACTTCCACAACGACCAGACCACCTCGTTCAGGGCCCTTGTGTTTACCAGGACTTGGCCCATCTGGCTTTGACGGCGTGGCTCTTGAAGCTTCCGTCTTGAGGGCCAAGGTTTTTTCTGAGGCGGTCGTTCATACTATGTTGAAGGCCCGTAAGCCGGCTTCTACTCGGATTTACCATAGGGTCTGGAATTCTTATTTTACTTGGTGCGCGTCTCATAATCATGACGTTTTCAAGTTTAGTACGGCCAAACTGTTGGCATTCCTACAACAGGGCCTGCACTTAGGCCTTCGTCTGGCCTCCCTCAAGGTTCACACTTCTGCCTTGTTGGTTTGGTTTCAAAGAAAGATTGCTGCCCTACCTGATGTTCATACCTTCACTCAGGGCGTGTTGCGGATTCAGCCTCCTTATGTACCACCTGTGGCCCTTGGGGTCTGTCGGTGGTTCTGGAGGCCTTGCAAGAGTCTCCGTTTGAACCTCTTGCGTCTGCAGACCTTAAGTGGCTTTCCCTTAAGGTTTTGTTTTTGCTGGCTATCGCTTCAGCTAGAAGAGTCTCGGACTTGGGTGCCTTATCCTGTAAGTCCCCCTATCTGATTTTTCACTGTGACCGGGCGGTTCGTAGAACGCGTCCGGGTTATTTACCCAAGGTTGTGTCTTCCTTCCACCTTAACCAGAAGATTGTGGTTCCGGCCTATAATTCTCCTGAGTTGTCATCTAAAGAGCGGTCTTTGGATATGGTACGGGCTCTCCGTATCTATGTGAAGAGAACCTCCTCCATTTGGAAATCTGATTCTCTTTTTGTACTGTTTGGTTTTCACAAACGTGGCTGGCCTGCTAACAAGCAGACTTTGGCCAGATGGATTAGAATGGTGATTGCACATGCTTATGTACAGGCTGGCCTCGCAGTTCCTGCTACCATTAAAGCCCATTCTACTCGGTCTGTCAGACCTTCTTGGGCGGCCCGCCGTGGTGCGACCCTTGAACAATTGTGCAAGGTGGCTACATGGTCCTCAGTGGTGTTCACTGTTCATTAGGTTCTATGCCTTTGATACTTCCACCTCACAAGATGCTTCCTTTGGACGCCAGGTTCTTGTGCCCGCTACCGTGCGTCCCCTCCCATAAGGAACTGCTTTAGGACATCCCCGATGTTAATCCTTGTGGAGCCGTGTACCCCGCAGCAGAAAATGAGATTTATGGTAAGAACTTACCATTGTTAAATCACTTTCTGTGAGGTACACTGGGCTCCACCCTGACGCACTTAGCTTCTTTGGATTGGTATGGCATTAGCCGCTGACACCCTCTCCTGTAGTGAGTGTGTGGTGTGTGTGGCTACTCACGATTGTCGTCTCTGGTACCTGCTACTGCATTGGACTGGTTAATGAAACTGAGCTCCCGTGCATGGAGGTGGGGTTATAGAGGAGGTGGCGCTGTGCATCTTGGGAACAGTCAAAGCTTTGAGCCTGTTGGTGCCTCGGATCAAGAGCCTACTCTCCACCCCCCCAATGTTAATCCTTCTGGAGGCCAGTGTACCTCGCAGAAAGAGATTCTTACCATAAATATCGTTTAATTCCATTTTGGAATAAGGATGTGATATAACAAAATGTGCAAAAAGTGAAGCCGTGTGAATACTTTCCAGATGCACTGTAAGAGGACACATCTGTAGGCTGGCTTTTAACAGAAGCACTAACCAATGGGAAAAGCCAGCCTGTGAGTGCCCCTCTTATTAACAACTGCTTGCAGCTGCAGTACTGCACGTACATCGCTCACTGACAGCGAGTGGCTGCGTGGCTAGGCAACTAGGGACGCAGCAGCTGAGCAGTGCCTTGGATGCCTAGAGAGACTAGAAGGCCAGTGGCCATTGGAGCCGGAAGAAGCAACGTCCCAGTTACCAGGAAACAACCAGCACTCATGGGGGGAAGAAGCTGCTCGGCGGCTTGTGACACTACCTTCCCCCCTTGAAGAGGGTTTAAGAACCTCTAACAGAGACAATATCCTGGGGTAGTCCATGCAACTTGAAGACGTGCTGAATAAACGGTGATGAAAGATCTTTTCCACTGGGTAATTTAGCCAAGGGAATAAAGTGGGCCATCTTACTGAAACAATCCACAATTACCCAAATCGTAGTAAACCTGGAGGAAACTGGTAGGTCCACAATAAAATCGATGAAGATGTGAGACCTTAACTTGGATGGCATAGATAATGGTAAAATATGCATGTAGGGTGATGTTTGAGGAGTTTTATTCCTGGCACAGATTGTCACATGAGCAAACGAACTCTCGTACATCCTGAGTCATGGTTGGCCACCATACTGAGCGGGAAAGCAGGTCTGTTGTTCTGGTAATGCCTGGATGCTCTGACGTTCTCTGGGAATGAAAATCGTAAACAACTGCCCCTCTTAAGATTTTCAGGAGCAAACGCCCAAAAGGAGTTGCAGAAGGTTTCTGAGTCTGCAAGGACTGAATTTGAGTAGCTAAGTCTTGGGAAATTCTGTCAAGAATACATGAAGCCGGAAGTATTGAAGTCTGAGGTCTAGAGACACCCTGGACTGTCAGGAAACTTTGTGATAAGGCATCAGCCTTAATGTTCTTGGTTCCCGGTATGTGGGTAATGTTCAGTAGCAGGTTTTTACCTATTGGCTGCAGGACTGCAGCCTCCCCCCAGGTAAAATCTGCCACCCAGCTCACTGTCAGTGAAGCCAGATGCAGTCCATGAGACTGCACTGGCTTCACTGTGACTGGCAGTGACATCCTATTGGAACTCCTATCTGCCAGTCACAGATACTACAGGCAGTCCCATTGGGAGGTGTTTCCTCCCTCCGGGACTTCCAGACCGATCTGCAATAGGCAGAGAGCTAGCTTCCTATTGGAAACCAGCTCTCTGCTTCGTCAGCCTTAGCCGGCTTCTCTGGACTGCAGCTGATGCAGCCCATAGAAGCCATGGTTTTGCGCAATCGCAGTAAAGCTGCCGCTTGTGCGCATGCACCGGTCCTGGATCCTGTCAGCTTCATTATGCAGGTGCCGGGACCTGCCCATCAGCAGCTGCAGCAGGGGCTCTGTTCCTTCTCCGGCGGACCAGGCAGCGCCAGCCCCCCTCCTCCACATAGGTAAGAGCCTCCGCTCGTAATGTTAAATTTGAAACGAGCAAAGAACAGTGTCTAACGTGCCTATCTGGAATTCAGATTCTTTGCAGATGTATCTTAAAGTCCTTGGGATCCCTCTGGGACAGTACTGCAACGACCCCCACTTCAGATGCATCCACCTCAACTAAGAATGGTAATTCTGGATTAGGATGACGGAGGACTAGAGCAGAGATAAATGCCTTCTTCAAGTTCTCAAAGGCCTGAAGGACCGAAGAACACCAGTGAGAGGTTTTGTCTCCTTTCTTGGTTAATTCCACTATTGGGGTAACTATCATGGAAGAGGACCAAAAAAAATCTGCGGTAATAATTTACAGAGCCCAGGAACTGCTGGATACTGTAGCTTTTAAATTTGTAGGCCAGACCCAATGCCGACCCACCTAAAGCTTCCTAGAATTCATGGACAGAAGATATACCCCAGGAATTAAGTTTTTGGCAGCTTAAATTTATACTTCTCCATTTTGGCATAAAGTTTATTTTCGCACTGCTTCTGAAGGATGGACTGGACTTGGAAATGATGCTCTTCCAAAGACCAAAGTAAAAAATCAAGATATCGTCGTGATAGACTACTATGAGCTTGCCCATGAATTCCTGCAGAACATCATTGATTAGGTCCTGGAACACGGCAGGAGCATTGGACAATCCAAACTACATGACTAAATATTCATAATGTCCAGTGTGGGTATTGAATGGCATTTTCCATTTTTCTCCTTCCTCTATGTGAATATGGATGTATGCCCCTTGGAGATCGATTTTGGAAAAAAACACCACCTTTCAGAATTGATCAAACATGACTGATATGAGTGGTTATGAGTGAGAGTTCTCAAAGGTAACTCTTTTAAGACCATGATAATCCATACAAGACCGCAATGAACCATCCTTCTTTGTAACAAAGAAAAAGCCAGCTCCCAAGGGTGACTTGACGCATTTCTCAGCCTCTAAGGTGTGGCTGTTTCTTCTGAAGAAACAGCCCCACCTTAGAGGCTGAGAAACTCATCAAGTGTAGCCCTTCATGTGACGCCTGCAGATGCTATTCAGCCACGCAGCTAACTCCTGGCTCCCAGCCTCCGCCTGTGACTCCACTTCAGCGGCTAAGACCCCGGGTGATCCGTCGAACTACGTGTAGTTTCAGTTAGAAACTTTGATCCATTGGATATCCCAATGAGCTTCCGGTTTTCAACTCTGTGCCCACAGGGGAAAGAGACACTCCAGCCGGCGTGGTCTAATTACGGAACCTAACAATGGGACCTCCAGCGGTGCACAGCAAGAAGCAGGTAAGCTACTGCCATTTAGCTTCCGCTTACCGCTTATACAGAAAAGTCCTCATACCACAGCAATCTGTATTATTAACACATGCTGCGTATGAGAATTTATATGGAGTGGAACTACACTAAATATTACATTTAAAGCACACAAATTGGATTCAACTATTAAGCTTGTTAAAGGTGGATTACTGGGAGCGGAGATTTGAAATTATTTACTGTATGTGGAGACAGGGGTGTAGCGAGGGTGGCTCCGGTGGCCGAAAAATTTATAGGGCATGCTGCTGCCTGCCACACCCATTCCCGCAGGCCACTGTACTGGTAGCCACAGAGCAGGAGGAGAAGCACACTGACTTGGAGACTAGGTAGAGAACAGGGCAGGCCAGAGGTGACAGCAGGAAACACTGACAGCCGGCACATGCCGTAGTTCTGCCCACCCTCTTTATAGTGCTGCGAGGCAGTAGTGCTAACCATTACACCGTCCATACTGCAATGCTCCTATATGTTGTTGTAAGCCTTTGGCACGCACTGACCCTATTTTAAACATGGGGGCACCCAAAGGAAACTTTCGCCCTGAGCTCCACATGGTCTAGAACCGGCCCCGTCACCAATTTTGGATTTTGAAATATTGTTTCTTTTCAAATGTAACATGCCCCCACCAGTGACATGCGGTGGGGTGAGGCAGAGCCTTTCCTGACATACTAACGTTTGTGCCAGAGTTTTTACTGTATAAAGTATATGAAAAATACAAAGAATATGTTTGAAATATCTTCTTTGCATTATTCTAATAATTTTTATAGCCAAAACTCCGGAGTAAAAAGTCTATGGCAGGTGAGGCAGTGCCTCACCTGTCTATCTTTTCCGCACCTCTCTGATCAAAACTTAGCAAATTTCCAGGAGTTTATACTGCTACACCTGTGTATAATGGACAGATGTACCCTTTGGCTCATATATTGCGTGTAAATCTGGCTCTGGCGCTAGCCAGTGCCTCCTGAGCCATTTAGCTTACCGCACGTTCCTTGCCCCCACATGCTGGCTAGGACCCAATGCAGTACAGGGAAGGGGGGCGCCAAAACATACCCTTGCTCCGGGCACCTGTATCACTGACCTGGTTTGGGAGTGTTGTGGACTCTGGGTTTCTTTCGGTGACCGGGAAGAGGAACCGCAACTGGGCCGCAGCAGAGATGGCCGAATGTAAGTTTTCCTCATGCAGGATAAGGTCGGCAGACAGGAGGCACGCATGGACGCTGAAGGTCTCCTGAAAGACAGAACTTGAAAGGCACTGATGAATCAGTAAAGAATACCAGGTGCTGGAGGCACAAACTGCGCTAAAGTGCACTGGGGCTTGGAGACACTGAGGTGCTTGTAGGCGCTGAAGTGCTTGGAGGCACTGAGGTGCGGGGAGGCGCTGAAGTGCTTGAAGGCACTGAGGTGCTTGGAGGCGCTGAGGCGCTCAGAGACACTGAGATTCTTGGAGGCACTGAGGTGCTTGGAGGCACTGAGGTGCTTGGAGGCGCTGAGGTGCTCGGAGGCGCTAAGGCGCTTGGAGGCACTGAGGTGCTTGGAGGCACTGAGGTGCTTGAATACACTGAGGTGCTTGGAGGCACTGAGGTGCTTGGAGCCTTGGAGGCACTGAGGTGCTTGGAGGCACTGAGGTGCTTGAAGACACTGAAGCGCTTGGAGTCCATCTGGGAGGGCTGGAAACCACAGGAATGCGGGAGCACTGGAGATCACAACTTCTGTAGGCAGAATAGATGATACTCAGGCGCCGGAGCTCTGCCCGGCGTCTGAATTTGAACTTCCCGCCAGTGTCTGATTCGGGAGCGCTTGATGACGTCACCCGCACCCGCGACGTCCACACTATGAGCGCTGGACGGAGCGCCGGGAGCCGGAGACCGCCAGCGAAGACAGCCGCCCAGAGATCCAGCACCCCCGGAGAGGCAAGTACGGGGGCCGCGGCGGCTGTATGACAGTAACCCCCTCCTCTAGGAGTGGCCTCTGGACACTTTCCTGGTTTCGTAGGATGTCTAGAATGGAAAATCCGGATTAGTCGAGGAGCTGAGACCTCAGAAGCCTTTATCCAACTTCTCTCCTCAGGACCATAACCTTTCCATTACACCAGATATTGCAGATTCTTGTGATGGTAACGAGAGTCCAAAATAGTTTTGATCTCGAAGTCTGTTCCGGTTTCAGTTTCTACTGAGATGGGGCTAGAAGACTTTGAATGAAAACGATTAAGGACGAGAGGACGAAGAAGAGAAACATGGAAGTCATTTGGTATACGTAGGTGAGAAGGTAAACCCAACTTGCAGACCACAGGATTCAGGACTTGTAGCACAGGATAAGGACCGATGAATCTTGGAGCAAACTTCATAGTGGGCACCTTTAACCGGAGATTGCGTGTGGAAAGCCATACCCTATCACCGACCTTGTATTGAGGAGCGGCTCGCCGTTTCTTATCCGCGAAGAACTTGTATCGGACAGAAACCTTCTTAAGACTAGCATGAATCTTACTCCAAATTTGCCTGAAGTGTAGTAGAGTGGAAGTCACAGCTGGTACCTCTTCTGTCGGAAAAATTGGTAATTCCGGAACTCGTGGGTGGGTCCCATAGTTGATGAAGAATGGAGACTCGCCAGTAGAAGAATGAAATGAATGGTTATGGGCAAACTCCGCCCAAGGTAACAACTCCACCCAGTTGTCCTGTGAAGGCGAGAGATAAAGGCGGAGGAAAGTCTCTAGATCTTGGTTGACTCGTTCCGTTTGTCCATTCGTTTGGGGATGATAGGCAGACGAAAATGTAAGTGTAATTTGTAAGGCTGAGCAGAGGGCTCTCCAAAACATTGCGGTGAACTGTACCCCTCGATCAGAGACTATTTCTTGAGGTAAACCATGCAACCGAAAGTGTTCCCGGATGAACAATAAAGCCAACTTGGGAGCTGTCGGCAGACCTGTCAATGGAACGAAGTGCGCCATCTTTGAAAAACGGTCAACAATCACCCAGATGGTATTGTAACCCTTGGAACAGGGCAATTCGGTAATGAAGTCCATGGAAATATGAGTCCAGGGTTTCATAGGAATGGACAGAGGGCGAAGCAACCCTGCAGGAGGTAGACGAGGAGATTTATGCTGGGTACACTGTGGACAAGAATTAACGTAATCCTGTACATCCTTCCTCATGGTGTCCCACCAGTAAGATCGTTATAGAAACTTGAGCATCTTCTGGACGCCGGGATGACCAGAGAACTTGGAGATGTGAGCCCACTGCAGTATTTTCGGTCGGAATTTAGTTGGTACAGACATTCTCCCAGGGGGAGGGCCCGGAGTAGTGGAAGCAGCGGAAACAGAAATTGGATTCAGATTTAAATTCCGTTCAGAAGAATCCTCTTCATCTGTGGGAGTTTGTGAACGAGAGAGTGCATCAGCTTTAGTATTGAAAGTCCCGGCCCGGTACTTGATAACAAAAGAAAATCGAGTGAAGAAAAGCGCCCATCTAGCTTGACGAGGATTCAAACACTGTGCGGTTTTAATGTACAACAAATTTTTGTGATCAGTGTAAATAGTAATCACATGTTTGGCCCCTTCTAAAAGATACCTCCACTCCTCCAAAGCGGATTTTATGGCTAAGAGCTCTTGATCACCAATAGTATAATTCCGTTTGGCCAGGGAGAACTTTCGAAAGTGGAAGCCACACGGATGCAATTTCTTATCCGAGGAGTACTGGGAGAGAACGGCTCCGACTCCGACCGAGGATGCATCAACTTCCAGGAAAAAATGTTCCTCGAAATTTGGTTGTTGAAGTACCGGGGCTGACATAAAAGCTGATTTCAAGTAGGTGAAAGCTTCCATGGCTTCGGGAGACCACAAACCCGGGTTGGAGCCCTTTCTGGTCAAGGCAGTAATGGGTGCAACTATAGTAGAGAAACCCCTAAT
This sequence comes from Pseudophryne corroboree, assembly GCF_028390025.1. Taxonomy (NCBI): domain Eukaryota; kingdom Metazoa; phylum Chordata; class Amphibia; order Anura; family Myobatrachidae; genus Pseudophryne; species Pseudophryne corroboree. The sequence goes on along the minus strand of NC_086449.1, from coordinate 624,741,744 downwards.
GAATTTCCTGTAATAATTCGCAAAGCCCAGGAATCTTTGTATCGCTTTCAAAGAGAGAGGCTGATTCCAGTCACGAATGGCAGAAAGTTTCTCCGGATCCATGCGAAGTTCCGTCCCCGAGATGATATAACCGAGGAACGGAATTGATGTTACTTCGAAGGTACATTTGGAGATCTTAGCATAGAGATGATTCTTTCGTAAACGGTGGAGCACCTCTTTGACCTGTGTCCTGTGTTCAGCAAGATCTTTGGAAAAAATCAGTATGTCGTCTAAATATACCACAACACTTCGATATAACATGTCTCGGAAGATATCGTTGACGAATCCCTGGAAGACGGCAGGGGCATTACTAAGGCCAAATGGCATCACCAGATATTCATAATGCCCATCCCTGGTATTGAAGGCGGTCTTCCATTCATCCCCTTCTCGGATGCGTATAAGATTATAGGCCCCCCTCAAATCGAGCTTGGAGAAAACACGGGCGCCACAAACCCTATCAAATAACTCTGTAATTAGTGGCAAGGGGTATTTATTCTTGATGGTGATATCGTTTAAGCCGCGGTAGTCGATACATGGTCTCAACCCCCCGTCCTTCTTCTTCACGAAAAAGAAGCCTGCTCCAGCCGGGGAGATAGAGGGGCGAATGAATCCTTTGAGCAGATTGGACTTAATATAGTCCGACATAGCTTGGGTCTCAGGAAGTGACAGAGGATATGTGCGGCCACAGGGCGGCATCTTCCCTGGGAAAAGGTCAATGGGGCAGTCCCAAGGCCTATGGGGTGGTAACTGGTCAGCCGCCTGTTCCGAAAACACATCCTTGAACTCTTGATACACCTCCGGAATATGCTCTTCATCCGACTTAGAAGAGACACGGAGCGGACAGACGGGAGTGAGACAGTTAGCGTGACAAAAAGAACTACAAGACAGAATTTGAGAAGACTTCCAATCAATGTGGGGATTATGAACTTTGAGCCAAGGCATTCCGAGGACCAGATCATGATGCATTTCCGGAATCACCAAGAATTCCAGATATTCTTGATGTAGAGCTCCGACCTGCAGCTTAACTGGCTCCGTGCTCCACGTTATGAGACCCTTGGATATTCTAGTACCATTGATAGCCATCAACGAAATAGGCCGCTCGATAGGCCGTACCTTTAAATCCATGCTTTGGACACAGGAAGAAGAAACGAAGTTCCCCGCAGCTCCGGAATCCAACAGGGCCTCACAAGACTTGGAGACTGACTTGGTGATTAAGGACACAGGAAGCAAACAATCCAAAGTTGGAGAAGATTTAGTCGTGACCCCCAACTTGACTCCTCCGGAAAAAGCTAGGCCTGCCCGTTTCCCGGATGGGACTTGCAGGATTTGATAAAGTGATCTGCGGCCCCGCAGTACAGACAGAGCTTGCCCTCACGACGACGCTGTCGTTCTTCCGGAGACAATCGGGACCGGTTAATCTGCATGGGTTCGTCCGGACTTGGTACCACTACTTGCCTAGAGGAAGGAAGCCGGAACCTGGAACGCTCCGATCGACTACGTTCACCTCCACGTTCCTGCATCCGGAGATCCACCTTGACGCAGAGAGGTCAGTTCCTCTAATGAATCCGGAAGTTCCCTAGTGACCAACTCATCCTTCAGGTGATCAGAGAGACCGTTCCAGAAAGCTGCTCTCAGGGCGTCATTATTCCAATGAAGTTCAGAAGCAATGGTCTGAAAAGGAACCACGTACTGGCCCACGGATCGGAAGCCCTGACGGATGCGTAGCAAGTCGGAAGAGGCCGTGGTCATCCTGCCGGGCTCGTCTAAAATTCTTCGGAAAGACGTAATGAATTCAGTATAATTGGAAACCAATGAATCAGATCGTTCCCATAGTGGAGACACCCAATCCAATGCAGATCCCTCAAGCAAAGAAATAATATATGCCACCTTGGACCGGTCTGTGGGAAAATTATGTGCGAGTAGCTCAAAATGAACTTCGCATTGGTTTAAGAAACCTCGACAATTTTTAGGATTCCCATTATAACGGGAAGGAGTAGGGAGTTGAAGACGCGGACTGATACCAGCCGATGGTTGAACATTGCTGGGAGCGGCAACTGGTGCGGCTACGGGAACTGGGGCCGGAATTACAGAAGCTAAGGATGCTTGAATCTGATCTAAATGACCGGACAACTCCTGGAGATACTGCATCACGTGGCCCTGTGCTGCTTCCTGACTTTGCACGTGGGAAGCCAAATTCTGGATGGCACTTGAGTCCGTGTTCCGATCCCCCGGGTCCATGAGGCCTGAGTATACTGTCACTGACCTGGTTTGGGAGTGTTGTGGACTCTGGGTTTCTTCCGGTGACCGGGAAGAGGAACCGCAACTGGGCCGCAGCAGAGATGGCCGAATGTAAGTTTTCCTCATGCAGGATTAGGTCGGCAGACAGGAGGCACGCGTGGACGCTGAAGGTCTCCTGAAAGACAGAACTTGAAAGGCGCTGATGAATCAGTGAAGAATACCAGGTGCTGGAGGCACAAACTGCGCTAAAGTGCACTGGGGCTTGGAGACACTGAGGTGCTTGTAGGCGCTGAAGTGCTTGGAGGCACTGAGGTGCGGGGAGGCTCTGAGGTGCGGGGAGGTGCTGAAGTGCTTGAAGGCGCTGAGGCGCTTGGAGGCACTGAGGTGCTTGGAGGCGCTGAGGCGCTCGGAGACACCGAGGTGCTTGGAGGCACTGAGGTGCTTGGAGGCACTGAAGTGCTCGGAGGCGCTTGGAGGCACTGAGGTGCGGAGGCGCTTGGAGGCACTGAGGTGCTTGGAGGCGCTGAGGCGCTTGGAGGCACTGAGGTGCTTGGAGGCACTGAGGTGCTTGGAGGCGCGAAGGCGCTTGGAGGCACTGAGGTGCTTGAAGACACTGAGGCGCTTGGAGTCCGTCTGAGAGGGCTGGAAACCACAGGAATGCGGGAGCACTGGAGATCACAACTTCTGTAGGCAGAATAGATGATACTCAGGCGCCGGAGCTCTGCCCGGCGTCTGAATTTGAACTTCCCGCCAGCGTCTGATTGGGGAGCGCTTGATGACGTCACCCGCACCCGCGATGTCCACACTATGAGCGCTGGACGGAGCGCCGGGAGCCGGAGACCGCCAGCGAAGACAGCTGCCCGGAGATCCAGCACCCCCGGAGAGGCAAATACGGGGGCCGCGGCGGCTGTATGACAACCTGCGCGCCTAGCTACACCACTGTGTGGAGAGACCTTTTCTTTTCACTGCTACTAATCAATTAGCCTTTCTTGACTTTGTTAAAAGTTCCATGTTACTTTGCTAAAACATTCCATGATACTTTCTAACCACCACTAACCACAGCAATTTGTCACTGACCTAGGTTGGAGGTGTTGTGAACTCGGGGGTTCTCCCGATGGTAGGGGAGAGGAACCACAGTTGGGTCGGAACAGGGATGGCTTAATATAGGTCTTCCTCATACAGGACTCTGACAGTAAAGCTTGGTGAAAATATTAAAGAACTTTATTGCAGGAAGAGAGCAACACAATGTCACATGGCAGAGAAGGAACGTATGGGGAAATGTCCAGGCCTATAGGAGAACTTGTAAGCAATGCTAAGGATTCCAGGAAAAGAAGTACTTGTGAGTGTTGGTACAAGATAATAATGACTGAAGAACTTGTAAGTGATGTTTTTAAAGATACCGGTGATTTGAAGAACTGGTTAACGGTGGTTAAAGACTCTGACGATTTGAAACACGTGTGAGCGGTGGTTAAAGACACTGATGGTTTGTAGAACTTGAAAACGGTGGTTAAAGACACTGATGATTTGTAGAACTTGAGAACGGTGGTTAAAGACACTGATGATTTGTAGAGCTTGTGAACGGTGGTTAAAGACACTGATGATTTGTAGAACTTGAGAACGGTGGTTAAAGACACTGATGGTTTGTAGAACTTGAAAACGGTGGTTAAAGACACTGATGATTTGTAGAACTTGAGAACGGTGGTTAAAGACACTGATGATTTGTAGAGCTTGTGAACGGTGGTTAAAGACACTGGTGATTTGTATGACTTGAGAGCGGTGATTAAAGACACTGATGATTTGTAGAACTTGAGAGCGGTGGTTAAAGACACTGGCAACTTGCAAAACTTGCGAGCGGTGGTTAAAGACACTGATGATTTGTATGACTTGAGAGCGGTGATTAAAGACACTGATGATTTGTAGAACTTGAGAACGGTGATTAAAGACACTGATGATTTGTAGAACTTGAGAGCGGTGATTAGCCCGCAGCACACGCTGACTCCAAGAAGCATTGGTGACTGTATTGCAGAGAAACACACCAGCCGCAGTATACGCTGAACTGTGCAGCAACTGGCACCTGGAAGTGCCGGAGACACTGGGGTACGACTGCAGAGAGATACGTCGGGAACAAGAGCACTGGCATCCACGTCAGGGGAAAAGACGATACTCAGGTGCCGAGGCTCTGCCCGGCGTCTGACTTTGAATCTCGCGCCTCCGCTGGATTGGCGGAACAGTCCGATGACGTCACCTGCTCCCCGCCCACGTGATGCCGGGTGTCATGGCGGCACCCCTGCCCCGGGGAACCGCCGGGATCCGCGCCAGCCAGACGCCTGGAGCCTGTGGACCACCGAAGGCGGAGGCCGCAACACAGACCAGCAGGCACGCAGGGGTAAGCACGGTGAACGCCGCCTATGGCGTGTGACAGTACCCCCTCCTCCAGGAGTGGCCCCCGGACACTTTCCAGGTTTTGTTGGATGTCTGGAATGGAAAATCCGCACCAGTCGGGGAGCCATAACTTCAGTAGCCTTGACCCAGCTCCTCTCCTCGGGGCCAAAACCTTTCCACTCCACTAAATACTGTAGATTCTTGTGAAGATAACGAGAGTCAAGAATAGCTTTGATTTCAAAGTCCGTTCCAGCTTCAGACTCTGCAGAGGTTGGCCTCGGGGACTTTAAATGGAACCGTTTTAAAATAAGGAGGCGAAGGAGAGAAACATGAAAGAAGTTTAGTATCCGGAGGTGGGAAGGCAATCCCAATTTGCAGACAACCGGATTCAGGACTTGTAACACGGGGTAAGGACCAATAAACTTTGGGGCGAACTTCATAGTGGGCACCCTTAACCGGAGGTTGCGGGTGGAGAGCCATACCCTGTCACCAACCTTGTATTGGGGAGCTGCTCGTCGCTTCCTATCCGCAAAGAACTTATAGTGGCCGGAGACTTTCTTGAGATTAGCATGAACTCGACTCCAAATTTGACTGAAGTGCCGAAGAGTAGAGGCTGCAGCAGGAACATCCTCCGGAGGACAAATGGGTAATTCAGGAACTTGAGGATGGAACCCATAATTAATGAAAAATGGGGACTCACCAGTCAAAGAGTGGTACAGATGATTATGGGCAAACTCGGCCCATGGCAACAGTTCCACCCAATCATCTTGCAAGGGAGAGAGATAAACACGGAGAAAAGTCTCTAAATCTTGATTGACGCGTTCAGTTTGCCCGTTGGTCTGTGGATGGTAAGCGGATGAAAACTTGAGTTTTATTTGTAAGGCCGTACAGAGAGCTCTCCAGAATCTTGCAGTGAATTGTGCCCCCCGGTCAGAGACGATTTCCTGAGGTAAACCGTGCAGGCGGAAATGTTCTCGGATAAATAACAAAGCCAACTTGGGCGCTGATGGTAACCCGGTCAAAGGTACAAAATGTGCCATCTTAGAGAAACGGTCAATAATTACCCAGATAGTATTGTGACCCTTGGAGAGGGGCAATTCAGTGACAAAGTCCATAGAGATATGGGTCCAAGGCCTCTGAGGAATGGACAGTGGATGCAACAACCCCGCAGGAGGCAAACAAGGAATTTTGTGCTGAGCACACTGAGGACATGAGTTGACATAATCTTGAATATCCTTCTTCATAGTGTCCCACCAGTAAGACCTTCGTAGAAACTCCCACATCTTTTGAACTCCAGGATGACCGGAAAACTTGGAGATATGAGCCCTACTGCAACAACCTTGGTCGAAATTTAGCTGGCACAGACATTCTCCCAGGAGGAGGACCCAGAGCGGTGGGAGCCGCCTACATAGAAACTGGACTGAGAATCAAAGCCTTCTCAATGGAATTCTCCTCATCCGAAGCTGTTAAGGAACGGGATAAAGCATCAGCCTTGGTGTTAAAAGTCCCAGCCCGGTACTTAATGACAAACGAAAACCGAGTAAAGAAGAGCGCCCATCTAGCTTGACGGGGATTCAAGCACTGGGCCGTCTTGAGGTACAGCAAATTCTCATGATCAGTGAAAATTGTAATTAGGTGTTTAGCACCTTCCAAAAGATATCTCCATTCCTCCAAGGCAGATTTTATTGCCAAAAGTTCTCCAATGGTGTAATTCTGTTCCGCAGGAGAGAATTTGCAAGAATGGAAACCACATGGATGTAACTTCCCATCTGGAGCGTACTGCGAAAGCACGGCACCTATGCCTACCGTGGAAGCATCAACCTCCAAAAAGAATGGTTTTGAAAAATCTGGTTGCTGAAGTACTGGAGCGGACATAAAGGCTGCCTTTAACTGAGCGAACGCTGCTATAGCTTCGGAGGACCAATGACTTGGGTCAGAATCCTTCTTGGTTAGGGCAGTAATAGGTGCCACGATGGTAGAGAATCCCTTTATGAATTTCCGGTAGTAATTTGCAAAGCCCAGAAATCGTTGTACCGCTTTCAAAGAAAGAGGCTGAGTCCAGTCCCGGATGGCAGTGAGTTTCTCTGGATCCATACGAAGCTCCGTGCCCGAAATGATGTAACCAAGAAATGGAATAGAAGAAACCTCAAAGGTACATTTGGAAATCTTGCCATAAAGATGATTCTCTCGTAATCGAAGAAGTACCTCTTTGACCTGTATTCTGTGCTCTGTGAGATTTTTAGAAAATATCAGAATGTCATCCAAATATACCACGACACTTAGGTATAGCATATCCCGAAAGACTTCGTTAATGAATCCCTGGAAGATGGCAGGAGCGTTGCTGAGGCCAAACGGCATTACCAGGTACTCATAATGCCCGTCCCTGGTATTGAAGGCCGTCTTCCATTCGTCTCCCTGTCGGATACGTATCAAATTATAAGCTCCCCTTAAATCAAGTTTGGTGAAAACTCGGGCTCCGCGAACTCTATCAAAGAGCTCCGTAATGAGCGGCAAAGGATACTTATTCTTAATGGTGACATCATTTAGACCACGACAGTCAATACATGGTCTTAGCCCTCCGTCCTTCTTCACAAAAAAGAAACCCGCCCCCGCCGGGGAGGTAGAGGGGCGGATGAATCCTTTCTGCAGATTAGACTTGATATAGTCCGACGTAGCTTGGGTCTCGGGTAATGATAAGGGATAAGTGCGACCCCGAGGTGGCATTGTCCCCGGAATGAGCTCAATGGGACAGTCCCAGGGTCTATGCGGTGGTAGCAGATCGGCCGCTTGCTCCGAGAACACGTCAGAAAACTCCCGATAGGCCTCCGGAATGAGCCCTTCATCTGACTTGGAAGATACACGGAGCGGATAGACAGGGGTGAGACAATTTGAATGACAAAAAGGACTCCAAGATGTTATTTGTGTCGAACTCCAGTCGACGTGAGGGTTGTGAAGTTTAAGCCAAGGAAGGCCAAGAACCAGATCGTGGGGCATCTCCCGAATCACTAGGAACTCCAGATGTTCTTGATGCAGGGCTCCCACTTGCAGTTTGATTGGTACTGTACAACTTGAAATCAGACCGTTAGAAATTTGGGTACCATTGATAGCAGTCAACGTAATATGTCGTTCGACCGACCGTAGCTGAAAACCCAGATTCTGAGCACAGAAAAGGGAAATTAAATTTCCTGCAGCCCCTCAGTCCAGCAGAGCCTTAACGGGTTTGGCTATTGACTCGGAGAACAGAGACACGGAGAGTGAACAGTCCACTGACGGAGAAGGTTTAGAAGAAACCCCTAGCTCGACTCCTCCGGAACAAGCTAGGACTGCCCGTTTCCCGGACGAGACTTGCAAAACTTGAGAAAATGATCCGCGGCTCCACAGTAGAGACAGAGTCTACCCTCACGACGACGCTGATGTTCTTCTGGGGACAGCCGAGATCGATTAATCTGCATGGGTTCATCAGGACTTGGAATAACCGTTTGCTTAGACGGAAAAGATCGGACCCTTGATCGATCTGACCGACTACGTTCGCCACCTCGTTCCTGCATGCGAAGATCCACCTTTACACAGAGCGAGATCAACTGTTCTAAAGAATCCGACAAATCTCTAGTGACCAACTTGTCCTTTAGACGATCGGAGAGCCCGTTCCAAAAGGCAGCCCGAAGGGCATCATTATTCCAATGCAGTTCTGAGGCTATGGTCTGAAAATTAATCACATACTGTCCCACTGAACGAGAGCCTTGTCGGACACGAAGCAAGTCTGCAGAGGCAGCGGTCGTCCTGCCTGGCTCATCAAAGATCCTCCGGAATGACGCAATGAAATTGGTGTAACTAGAAACCAATGGATCAGATCGCTCCCATAACGGAGACACCCAATCCAACGCTGAACCCTCGAGCAAAGAAATAATGTATGCCACCTTGGACCGATCAGTAGGGAAGTTATGTGAAAGAAGTTCAAAGTGTACCTCGCACTGATTGAGAAAACCACGGCAATTCTTAGGATTCCCATTATAGCGAGAAGGAGTAGGGAGCTGAAGGCGTGACCTGGTTCCAGAGGAGGATGGAACATTACTAGAAACAACCACTGGAGCAGGCACTGGAACTGGGGCCGGTACTACTGAAGCCAGAGAAGTCTGAATTTGATCCAGCCGGCCAGACAATTCCTGGAGATAATGCATCACCTGGCCCTGTGCTGCTTCCTGACTTTGTACTCGAGAAATCAAGTCCTTGATGGTACTTGCCTCTGGGCTCCGATCCCCCGGGTCCATGAGGCCTGAGTATACTGTCACTGACCTAGGCTGGAGGTGTTGTGAACTCCGGGGTTCTCCCGATGGTAGGGGAGAGGAACCACAGTTGGGACGGAACAGGGATGGCTTAATATAGGTCTTCCTCATACAGGACTCTGACAGTAAAGCTTGCTGAAAATATTAAAGCACTTTATTGCAGGAAGAGAGCAACACAATGTCACATGGCAGAGAAGGAATGTATGGGGAAATGTCCAGGCCTATAGGAGAACTTGTAAGCAATGCTAAGGATTCCAGGAAAAGAAGTACTTGTGAGTGTTGGTACAAGATAATAATGACTGAAGAACTTGTAAGTGATGTTTTTAAAGATACCGGTGATTTGAAGAACTGGTGGATGGTGGTTAAAGACTCTGACAATTTGAAACACGTGTGAGCGGTGGTTAAAGACACTGATGGTTTGTAGAACTTGAGAACGGTGGTTAAAGACACTGATGATTTGTAGAACTTGAGAACGGTGGTTAAAGACACTGATGATTTGTAGAGCTTGTGAACGGTGGTTAAAGACACTGATGATTTGTAGAGCTTGTGAACGGTGGTTAAAGACACTGATGATTTGTATGACTTGAGAGCGGTGATTAAAGACACTGATGATTTGTAGAACTTGAGAGCGGTGATTAAAGACACTGATGATTTGTAGAACTTGAGAGCGGTAATTAGCTTGACTCCAAGAAGCACTGGTGACTGGATTGCAGAGAAACACACTGTTAGGGTCTCCTGCCCTGTGCTGCCACGTCGTCATGGCAACCGGGAGACAAGTGCTAGCGGAGTAACCTGAGCGCAGCTGATACTCCGGTTCGGGTCTTTTGCTGTGCAGTGGTTACAGGCTCTGTGCACGGCAGGGGATCCGGTGCTGGTTTTTGTGCTCACAGTCTGTGAGGTCTGAGTGGGGCGTGGACAGCACCTGCTTTATAAGGCCTCTTCTCAGGTTAAGCAGATGCTGCTGAATCTTTGTTGGTTAGTCAGTTCCTGAAAGTTAGCCAGTACTGTGTAGCTTTGTATTTATTGTTGCTTACTGCAAATAGGCCTGGGGATTTGGTACTACACTCTGCCAATCCAGACCTAGCAGTAAGACTGGAGTCAGTCGTTTAGCTTGCTGGGGTTCTTTTACTACTCTGTGAACTTAGCAAGTTTGCGGCTGTATTCTAAGACTTGCCTGCCTAAATCCTGTCTCACTGTGCAAGGTGTCAGGTGTCAGTTTAGTGGCAGTAAGCTGAACCTGTGCACTGCAAGTGAGAATTAGGATTGTGGAGACTCTCCTTGTGTCTATCATTCCATCTCTGACCAAGGAGTTTACTGCCACACCCGTTGGTAACCCTTTAGGGTTTTGCTGTTGCCCTTAGCAACAGCATTTCGGGTTCTCTACGTATTAAAACACAACATCTTGCTTTTCCCATCTGAGCATTACTAATACTAGGGAGACACCCAGTTCCTTAGCCTCTGGGCTTCTCTGTTCACTTTGTGTGTATTTTGTTACCCTATCACCTTCTGTGTACGTAATGTCATATTCCCCAGTCTGTCTGTGAGTTCATTTGTTTTGCATACCTATCCGTTCAGACACCAGTACATTCCTGCAGGCACTGGTGTGCATAACAGTTCAAACACCAGTACATTCCTGCAGGCACTGGAGTGCATAACAGTTCTGACACCAGTACATTCCTGCAGGCACTGGTGTGCATAACATATTCAGCAGCCAAATACTCCTGTTGAAATTTTGTGGGAATATGGAGCATACCCCTCAAAATAAGTTGCAACAGGTGGTCGATCAGGTGCAGGTCCTGACTCGACAATTTAATGATTTGTCCATTAAAATGCACACCTCCCAGGCCGCTGGCGGAGCTCCCGCAGCAGCAGCACCTTCAGGGGTTAAGGAGCCGAAAGTAAATCTCCCGGATCGTTTTTCTGGAGATCGCTCGCAGTTCTTTTGTTTCAAGGAGAGCTGCAAGCTATACTTCCGGCTTAGGCCTCAGTCTTCTGGGTCGGAGATTCAGCGGGTGGGCATAGTGATTTCCTTGCTACAAGGAGACCCACAGGTCTGGGCATATGGGTTGCAGCCTGACTGTCCGTCGCTTAAAAGTGTTGATGCTTTTTTTACGGCACTGGGCATGTTGTATGATGACCCTGACAAGACGGCCTCAGCCGAGGCTCAGATTTCGATCCTTAAGCAAGGGCGAAGGCCAGTTGAGGTTTACTGTACGGAGTTTCGGAGGTTGGCCCATGATACCCAGTGGAATGACCCAGCCCTGAGACACCAGTACCGAAGAGGTCTTTCTAACCAGATAAAGGACCAACTGGTACAATATCCCTTGCCTGATAGCTTGGATCAGCTCATGCAGTTATCCATCCGGGTGGATAGACGGCTGAGAGAGCGTAGGCTTGAAAGGGAGACTGAGGTTTCCTTCTTTCCCAAGGGAACCTCAGACTCTGAGGAATTTTCCGAGGAGCCTATGCAGATTGGGGCTACCCGCCTCTCCTCACGTGAGAAGACGCGGAGGAGACAGCAGGGGTTGTGTTTGTACTGTGGGAATAAAGGTCATGTGGTAGTATCATGCCCAGAAAAGCCGGAAAACTTCAGGGCCTGAGGCTGATTGGAAATATCCTGTCAGGCCAGAAGTCAGAATTTCCCAAGAAGACTTTTATCATTCCGGTGACCTTGAAGATCCTCGGTCAAACTGTCAAGACTGAGGCCTTTGTGGACAGTGGGGCCGACGGGGTTTTTATGGACAGCCAATTCGCCCTGAAACACTCTGTTCCCTTAGTACCCTTGGCATCGGAAATTGAGATTTGTGGGTTAAACGGGGAACCATTATCCCAAGGTAAAATTACCTCTTGCACTAGCCAGATTTCTTTGTTTATTGGAGCCACACACTCTGAAAAATTGTCCTTTTATGTGACTGTCTGTACTTTTGCCCCATTGGTGTTGGGGTTACCCTGGTTAAGGGCCCACAATCCTCAATTTGACTGGGTCTCTGGGGAGATTCTTAGTTGGGGTACTGATTGTTTCAGGAGTTGCTTGAGCCTTCCAGTCAGGCTCTCGCAGCTAAGTTTGCCAGGATTGCCAGGGTGTTATGCAGATTTTGCGGACGTGTTCTCCAAAAAAGTTGCAGAGGTACTACCTCCCCATCGCCCCTATGACTGTGCCATTGATTTGTTGCCAAATGCTAAGCTTCCCAAGAGAAGGTTGTACTCCCTGTCACGTCCTGAGACTCAGGCTATGGCAGAGTACATTCAGGAGAACTTGGCTAAGGGATTTATCAGACCTTCACAGTCTCCAGTTGGGTCGGGGTTCTTCTTCGTGGGTAAAAAGGACGGTTCGTTGCGACCCTGCATCGACTTCAGGGAATTGAACCGTATCACGATTAAAAACTCATACCCACTGCCTCTCATTTCGGTCTTGTTTGACCAGCTTCGTACTGCCACCATTTTTTCTAAGATTGACCAACGCGGTGCGTACAATCTAATCCGAATAAGAGAGGGGGATGAATGGAAGACTGCCTTTAATACCCACTCAGGGCATTATGAATATTTGGTGATGCCTTTTGGGCTCTGTAATGCCCCGGCAGTCTTCCAGGATTTCATGAATGATGTGCTCAGGGAATATTTGGATAGATTCTTAGTTGTATACTTAGATGACATCCTAATCTTCTCCCATTCCCTGGAGGAACATCGGAAGCATGTACGCTTAGTCCTCCAGAAACTCAGAGACCACCGGCTTGGGGCGAAGCTGGAGAAGTGCGAATTTGAAGTTCAGCAAATCGCATTTCTAGGATATATTATCTCCCCAGAAGGTTTCCAAATGGAGGGTTCCAAGGTACAGGCAGTCCTGGATTGGGTGCAGCCCACTAGTTTGAAGGCGCTTCAGCGTTTCCTGGGCTTTGCGAATTTTTATAGACGATTTATCGCTGGATTTTCGTCTATAGTGGCGCCCTTGGTGGCACTCACTAAGAAAGGGGTGGATGTTGCTCACTGGTCTTGTGAGGCTAAAGCGGCTTTTGCCCGTCTCAAAAGGGCATTTGTATCGGCCAAGGTGCTGCGACACCCAGATCCAGAGCATCCTTTTGTGGTGGAGGTGGATGCCTCTGAGATGGGTATTGGGGCAGTGCTTTCTCAGATGGGAGTGTCTGATAATCGCCTTCATCCCTGTGCTTACTTTTCCCGTAAATTTTCGCCTGCCGAGATGAATTATGACGTGGGTAACCGGGAATTGTTGGCTATTAAGGATGCACTCGAGGAGTGGAGACACTGGCTTGAGGGGGCTAAGTTTGTGGTCTCAATTCTCACCGACCATAAGAATCTGGCATATTTAGAGTCAGCGAAGCGTCTCAATGCCAGGCAGGCACGATGGGCTTTGTTTTTTGCTCGCTTTAATTTTTTGATAACATATCGCCCTGGGTCAAAAAACATCAAGGCTGATGCGCTCTCGCGGAGTTTTGCTCCAATCCAGGAGACCACCGAGGAGCCGTTGCCCATTGTGTCCCCATCATGTATTAAAGTGGGCATTACCCAGGACCTCTTATCATTAGTCCTTAGAGCACAGGAGCAGGCTCCTCCAGACCTTCCGGTAAGTCTTTTGTTTGTGCCTCCTAGGTTAAGACAGCGAGTGTTCCTGGAATTCCATGCCAAGAAGTCGGCAGGTCACCCGGGTATTGCCAGAACTCGGGAGTTACTATCTAGGGCGGTGTGGTGGCCCTCGGTGGCTAAGGATGTGGATCAGTGGGTTCGGGCATGTGACATCTGTGCCCGAAATAAGACTCCTAGAGGGGTTCCTGTTGGCCCATTACATCCACTCTCTATTCCATCTAAGCCATGGACCCACATTTCAAAGGATTTTGTGGTGGACTTGCCCAAATCCTCGGGGATGACAGCCATCTGGGTTGTCGTTGACAGGTTTTCGAAGATGGCGCACTTCGTTCCACTGGTTGGGCTGCCATCGGCCAGACGCCTGTCTGAATTATTTATGCTGCATGTTGTGCGTCTCCACGGGTTGCCACTTGATGTGGTCTCTGACCGCGGATCCCAGTTTGTGGCCAAATTCTGGAGGGCATTTTGTTCCGATCTCCAGATTTCTGTCAGCTTGTCGTCAGGCTACCATCCGCAGTCTAATGGGCAGACTGAAAGGGTGAACCAGTCCTTGGAGCAGTTCCTCAGGTGTTATGTCTCCAAGTGTCAGACTGACTGGGTTGCTCATCTGTCCATGGCGGAGTTTGCCTATAATAACGCGGCTCACTCTGCTACAGGGATCTCTCCCTTCCTTTGTGTGTATGGGCATCATCCTAAGGCCAATTCTTTTGACCCCCTGGACTCCACGCCTGGTGGTTCCTCTGTGGTTTCGGTCCTTAGAGGTATTTGGCGGAAAGTGAAGAAAGCCCTTGTGTCTGTGTCATTAGTGACCAAAAGGGTTTTTGATAAGCGGAAAAGACCCTGCAGCTTCAAATTAGGAGACTTCGTCTGGTTGTCTACCAAGAATTTGAAGTTGAGACAGCCATCTCATAAGTTAGGCCCCCGGTTCATCGGCCCTTATAAGATCACCAGGGTTATCAATCCGGTGGCATTTCAGTTAGATCTGCCCCGTTCTTTGGGTATCAATAAAACATTTCATTGTTCCCTTTTAAAACGGGCGATTAGTAATCCTTCTTCCAGTGGAAGACCTTCCCCTCTTCTGATACGTGGCCAGAGGGAGTTTGTTGTTAAAAGGATTCTTGACTCCAAGATGGTTCGGGGTCGGCTGTCATTTTTGGTGCACTGGAAGGGGTATGGCCCGGAGGAGCGGTCGTGGGTGCGCAGTTGTGATCTTCATGCCCCCAGACTGATACGCTCTTTCTTCTCGCAGTTCCCCGATAAACCCGGTGGTAGGGGTTCTTTGACCCCTCGTCAGAGGGGGGGTACTGTTAGGGTCTCCTGCCCTGTGCTGCCACGTCGTCATGGCAACCGGGAGACAAGTGCTAGCGGAGTAACCTGAGCGCAGCTGATACTCCGGTTCGGGTCTTTTGCTGTGCAGTGGTTACAGGCTCTGTGCACGGCAGGGGATCCGGTGCTGGTTTTTGTGCTCACAGTCTGTGAGGTCTGAGTGGGGCGTGGACAGCACCTGCTTTATAAGGCCTTTTCTCAGGTTAAGCAGATGCTGCTGAATCTTTGTTGGTTAGTCAGTTCCTGAAAGTTAGCCAGTACTGTGTAGCTTTGTATTTATTGTTGCTTACTGCAAATAGGCCTGGGGATTTGGTACTACACTCTGCCAATCCAGACCTAGCAGTAAGACTGGAGTCAGTCGTTTAGCTTGCTGGGGTTCTTTTACTACTCTTGTTATGAGCCACGGCTGTGGCTCATTCCTGTTTTGCATTTTTGTTATGTATTTTATGTTATACTTCTGTTTATGTTCCCCGTGGGTGTCATGGGGTGCTCGGAGCTCACCCTTAAGGAGGGGATACTGTTATGAACCACAGGTAGTGGTTCATTTCTATTTTATGTTTATTTAGTTGTCTTGCATGCCAGGATTTCCCATTGCTCTGTTTTAGATTACTCTTGTCTGCTGCCGCTGGTGAGTCTGTGCAATTGCAGCTTGTTCCCATGTGTTCAGCCTCATCTGGCTGCTAATTGCATCTTGTCAGCTTGGAGTCCTGCAATAGGCCAGCTGCACTGGATTATTAATTAGGCCTCTCTGTTATATGCTGGCTGATTGCAGTTCGCAGATGCTGGTGATATTTCCTGGGTTTTCAGTCTGCTTGAGTTCTGAGCTTGGTTCCTGAGCTTCCTGTGTCAGTCCCTGTGTCGATTCCTATGTCTGATCCCGTGTCCTGCCGTGAGGCGTTCCTGTCCTGAGGTCCAGTACCTTTGCCTGTGCAAGTTTCTGGCTTCTTGGTGTCCACCGGTCTGTCGTTTGGGATTCTGCCTGTCCTCCAGTTCTGAGAGTCTGTGTCAGCAGCATTGGGAGTTCCTGTCCGTTTGCCAGTATTCGTACCGGTTCCGTGAGTA
The DNA here is from genome assembly GCF_028390025.1 of Pseudophryne corroboree. NCBI lineage: Eukaryota > Metazoa > Chordata > Amphibia > Anura > Myobatrachidae > Pseudophryne > Pseudophryne corroboree. The sequence goes on along the minus strand of NC_086449.1, from coordinate 624,725,815 downwards.
GCGGCACGGCCGCGTCCGTGGGCGTAGGCCGCTGTATTCCCTTATAATTTCTGTCACTGGTGTTTTGCAGAGGGTTCTGCTTATGCTGTCACCGCCGGTACACGAGTATTGTGTCGGTGTGTGGTCAGCATTTCCTTTGTTGTTCTTTTCCTTTGGCGGCAAGCCGCACATACTTTGGTTTTAGGTTTGTTAGTAGCCCCTGGCCTTGTTGTTTAGTCAGAGGGCCCCTTGTTATCACCCTGTCTCGGTTCACTCTTTGTCTCTCATTAAGACCTGAGGGGGCATCGAAGTTGGGCAGACGTAATCCGCCCTTCAAACGCGGCTGCCATGGGCTCAAGCAACCATAGTCTCGCAAGAGTGTACTGACAGCACGGGTGAGACAACGGAGATAGGGCGCCAGGGGCTATTCCCTTTCCATTCCCCTTTCCCAGCATTCCGTCCTGGTGCTCTGGACTCGCTTCATAACATCTCCCTTGTTCTGAGCACCAGGAACCTAACATTATCACCAGCCCTACCACAAAAAAGAAATAAAACTTTTTTTTTTCTTTTTTGGCCCAGTCCAGTGTCTAGTCTAGAATCCAGTCCTGTCTAGATTTCAGTGTGTTAGAATCCAGTCCGGTGTTAGAATCCAGTCCGGTGTTAGAATCCAGTCCGGTGTTAGAATCCAGTCTGGTGTTAGAATCCAGTCTTGTCTAGAATCCGGTGTTTAGAATCCAGTCCGGTGTTTAGTATCCAGTCCGGTGTTTAGAATCCAGTCCGAATCCAGTCCGGTGTTTAAAAAAAAAAAAAAAAAAGTCTTGATTTGTTTAGCAAAATTTAGTCTTGTCTTGCCTTGTCTTGCCTTGTCTTGCCTTGCCTTGCCTTGTCTTGTCCTGTCTAGTTTTAAATCCTCCTATGTCTACTATGCAAGCCCTGCAGGCATCTCTCGCAGCCCTGAACTCTGTATTCAGTGCTTTGAGACCAGAGCGACTAGAAGTTTTGCAGCAATCCCTAAAGCAACTGCAAAACCTTCTGACTAAAATCTTGCTCATTTTGCCAGAAGTCGTTGAGAGTACATCTATCTCTAAAGAGACTCTTGTTCACAGTATGGTGACAAGAGAATCCTCTGGTTTAATTGAAGAGAAAAGGTTTAAAAGTTTTCTGCGGCCCAGGCTCTCAGAAGAGGAGCGTCTGCGTCGCAGAAACTTAAACTTATGCCTATATTGTGGGGGTTTAGGCCACTATCTGCAGACCTGTGAGTTGCGCAAGCCAAAGTGTGGTGACGAGTCTTGCCCTCTGGCCAAGTTGAGTCAGGATACAAGACCTACTCCTGTCTCTACTGTGGCAGAGGTACTTGTCACACAACCCACACTAAAAAAGCTCTCTGTCCTATAATTGGGGTCCTTGGGCAAGGGAGCCCCATTATAGATTCAGGAATCAAAAAAGAATGTTTTTCTCCTCTCTTGAGGTTCCTGTGGAAGCGGAGTTGCAAGCCCCTGGAGTGGTGCCCGATGCCCAGGGTCCTGGAGTGGTGCCCGATGCCCAGGGTCCTGGAGTGGTGCCCGATGCCCAGGGTCCTGGAGTGGTGCCCGATGCCCAGGGTCCTGGAGTGGTGCCCGATGCCCAGGGTCCTGGAGTGGTGCCCGTAGCCCAGAGTGCTGGAGCGGTACCCGATGCCCAGAGTGCTGGAGCGGTACCCGATGCCCAGAGTGCTGGAGCGGTACCCGATGCCCAGAGTGCTGGAGCGGTACCCGATGCCCAGAGTGCTGGAGCGGTACCCGATGCCCAGAGTGCTGGAGCGGTACCCGATGCCCAGAGTGCTGGAGCAGTACCCGATGCCCTAGCTTATAGAGGGACATCAAATATTATAGTTCAGGTGTCCATACCGGAAGGGGTCTCAGAAGCTGTCACCCCAGGTAGGGACTTGAAAAGCGCAACCCAAGAAAGGGTCTCTAAAACCATAGTTCTTGAAGGGAACTCGAGAAGCAAAACCCCAGAAGGGATCTTTGAAGTAATATCCCCAAGTGGGGTCTCGAGAGACGCAGCCCCAAAGAAGGGTCTAGAAGTCGCTTCCCCAGGAAAGAACTTAAGAAGCATAGCATTAGTGGAGGATCTGAAAGTTATTGCTTCAGCAAAAGTCCCGGAAGTCATAGTCCCGGGAGAACTTTCGATAATTATCGACTCAGAGAGGGAGGCCGATGGCCCGATCCCTGTCAGGGACGCCAACGGCCCGGTCCCAGTAAAAGAATCCGAGGTGCTGGCCCCAGCGGGGTTCCCGGAGGCCACTGCCCCGGCGGGGTTCCCGGAGGCCACTGCCCCGGCGGGGTTCCCGGAGGCCACTGCCCCGGCGGGGTTCCCGGAGGCCACTGCCCCGGCGGGGTTCCCGGAGGCCACTGCCCCGGGTGGGGTTCAGAAAGTCACTGCCCCGGGTGGGGTTCAGAAAGTCACTGCCCCGGGTGGGGTTCAGAAAGTCACTGCCCCGGGTGGGGTTCAGAAAGTCACTGCCCCGGGTGGGGTTCAGAAAGTCACTGCCCCGGGTGGGGTTCAGAAAGTCACTGCCCCGGGTGGGGTTCAGAAAGTCACTGCCCCAGGTGGGGTTCAGAAAGTCTCAGCCCCGGGTGGGGTTCAGAGAGTCTCAGCCTCGAGTAAGGTCAATAGTGACCAGGTCCTAGCAAAGCACTCCAGTCAGTCAGATGAGAAGGAAACAGATCCTGACTCTGATATCTCAACATCCATAATCTTTGATGGGGACTTAGCCCAATTTCTGGCGCTTTACAAACACTATTACATTATTATGTTGTCTAGACCATTTCTGGGCATCACTCCAGAGAACCTTGTGCTCTATCTGATTTATTCTTTTAGAGGAGAGCCTTTTGAGTGGGCGACCAGCTTAATGAAAGCTGAAGATCCCATTCTTCAGGATCCCCCAGCATTCAGTGATGCAATTATTAAAAGATATGGTTCCAAAGAAATTGATTCAGGTTCATCTAGGTCAGCCGTCTTGTCTGCTGAGAGTCCACCAAATACTGCAAACTCAGCACAAGAGTCTCAGCCCGTTGTTTTGACTGCAGGATGTGCTTTTCTGACTTCTTCTTCTAATAATAGTACTTTGCCAGAAAGTTCAGCTCCCAAGGGTAAGAAACCTGTCTCTGATTTGAACGCAGCCTTGCTGGGTGGTACCATCAGCTCAGACAATGTTTGGGGAATTACCTTGGTCAGACCTAAAGAGCTTTGTAAAAAGAAGAAGAAGAAAAAGAAATAATTTTTTGACTCTTGCCTTGATTTAAAAAAAAAAAAAAAAAGATTTTTTTTTTCCTTGTCTTGTGTCCAGTGGCCACCATCAAGGGGAGGGCACTGTTACAAGTTGTTGCTACAACTTGTTTTGTTTTTTTTGTTTTTTTCTTGTCTGTTAGACCAGTGTGTCAGGTTTTTTTTTTTGTATCCCTTGTTCTGGATAGTCTGAATTTTGGGGTCTTTTGACCCCTCCTCAAGGGGGGGGTAATGTTATGAGCCACGGCTGTGGCTCATTCCTGTTTTGCATTTTTGTTATGTATTTTATGTTATACTTCTGTTTATGTTCCCCGTGGGTGTCATGGGGTGCTCGGAGCTCACCCTTAAGGAGGGGATACTGTTATGAACCACAGGTAGTGGTTCATTTCTATTTTATGTTTATTTAGTTGTCTTGCATGCCAGGATTTCCCATTGCTCTGTTTTAGATTACTCTTGTCTGCTGCCGCTGGTGAGTCTGTGCAATTGCAGCTTGTTCCCATGTGTTCAGCCTCATCTGGCTGCTAATTGCATCTTGTCAGCTTGGAGTCCTGCAATAGGCCAGCTGCACTGGATTATTAATTAGGCCTCTCTGTTATATGCTGGCTGATTGCAGTTCGCAGATGCTGGTGATATTTCCTGGGTTTTCAGTCTGCTTGAGTTCTGAGCTTGGTTCCTGAGCTTCCTGTGTCAGTCCCTGTGTCGATTCCTATGTCTGATCCCGTGTCCTGCCGTGAGGCGTTCCTGTCCTGAGGTCCAGTACCTTTGCCTGTGCAAGTTTCTGGCTTCTTGGTGTCCACCGGTCTGTCGTTTGGGATTCTGCCTGTCCTCCAGTTCTGAGAGTCTGTGTCAGCAGCATTGGGAGTTCCTGTCCGTTTGCCAGTATTCGTACCGGTTCCGTGAGTAGCGGCACGGCCGCGTCCGTGGGCGTAGGCCGCTGTATTCCCTTATAATTTCTGTCACTGGTGTTTTGCAGAGGGTTCTGCTTATGCTGTCACCGCCGGTACACGAGTATTGTGTCGGTGTGTGGTCAGCATTTCCTTTGTTGTTCTTTTCCTTTGGCGGCAAGCCGCACATACTTTGGTTTTAGGTTTGTTAGTAGCCCCTGGCCTTGTTGTTTAGTCAGAGGGCCCCTTGTTATCACCCTGTCTCGGTTCACTCTTTGTCTCTCATTAAGACCTGAGGGGGCATCGAAGTTGGGCAGACGTAATCCGCCCTTCAAACGCGGCTGCCATGGGCTCAAGCAACCATAGTCTCGCAAGAGTGTACTGACAGCACGGGTGAGACAACGGAGATAGGGCGCCAGGGGCTATTCCCTTTCCATTCCCCTTTCCCAGCATTCCGTCCTGGTGCCTTGGACTCGCTTCATAACATCTCCCTTGTTCTGAGCACCAGGAACCTAACAACTCTGTGAACTTAGCAAGTTTGCGGCTGTATTCTAAGACTTGCCTGCCTAAATCCTGTCTCACTGTGCAAGGTGTCAGGTGTCAGTTTAGTGGCAGTAAGCTGAACCTGTGCACTGCAAGTGAGAATTAGGATTGTGGAGACTCTCCTTGTGTCTATCATTCCATCTCTGACCAAGGAGTTTACTGCCACACCCGTTGGTAACCCTTTAGGGTTTTGCTGTTGCCCTTAGCAACAGCATTTCGGGTTCTCTACGTATTAAAACACAACATCTTGCTTTTCCCATCTGAGCATTACTAATACTAGGGAGACACCCAGTTCCTTAGCCTCTGGGCTTCTCTGTTCACTTTGTGTGTATTTTGTTACCCTATCACCTTCTGTGTACGTAATGTCATATTCCCCAGTCTGTCTGTGAGTTCATTTGTTTTGCATACCTATCCGTTCAGACACCAGTACATTCCTGCAGGCACTGGTGTGCATAACAGTTCAAACACCAGTACATTCCTGCAGGCACTGGAGTGCATAACAGTTCTGACACCAGTACATTCCTGCAGGCACTGGTGTGCATAACACACACCAGCCGAACTGTGCAGCAACTGGCACCTGGAAGTGCCGGAGACACTGGGGTACGACTGCAGAGAGATACGTCGGGAACAAGAGCACTGGCATCCACGTCAGGGGAAAAGACGATACTCAGGCGCCGAGGCTCTGCCCGGCGTCTGACTTTGAATCTCGCGCCTCCGCTGGATTGGCAGGACAGTCCGATGACATCACCTGCTCCCCACCCACGTGATGCCGGTTGTCATGGCGGCGCCCCTGCCCCGGTGAACCGCCGGGAGCCGCGCCAGCCAGACGCCGGAGCCCGTGGACCACCGAAGGTGGAGGCCGCAACACAGACCAGCAGGCACGCAGGGGTAAGCGCGGTGAACGCCGCCTATGGCGTGTGACACAATTGCTTCAAGTGTTGGACTGCTTTTTGAAATAAGTAACATTGCATCAAGTTATACCCCTTTCACACCGCACAAATAACCCGGTATCGACCCGGCATATTGCCGGGTCGACACGGGTTAGTGTGCGGTGTGAAAGTGCAGTGGTTGAATTCCCAGGTCGCCTGATAATTCAACCCAGGAATAAAGCAGTGTTATTCCCGGGTTGAATACCGGGTCAGTGACAGCGTAAACGGGACCCATTCACTACAATAGGGAGAGGTGGCGCAGAGATAAGCTCATCTCCCAGCGCCGCCTCCGCCCCTGCTGCCAGCTCCACCTCCTGCCGCTATGGTAACCGACCCAGCAAATTGTCGGGACGGTATGCCTGCAGTTAGGGTCCAATGCCGGATCCCACCCGGGAATTACCCGTTTCCAATTCCTGGGTGGGATCCAGCATTTTCAGTGTGAAAGGGGTAATAATGGCATGAGAGTGTAACAGTAGCAATGTGACAGGATCCAGCTCAGCTTAAAAGAGAGCTCTCTAAACCAACGGCCTGATTAAATTCAGCAGCATACTCTGCAGCCATCGAATTACATATTTTTATATGTATATGCTTTAATTAATGTGTAATATGTTTGTGTATTTTATGTGTGATGTGTATTTTTTATATTAAAAATTGTTTCTGAATGAAAATATCCTGACGGACAGCACTCTCTTTTCCCTATATACGTTTTCGAAAAAATCTTTTTGAGGTACAGCTCCTCAAAAATCTGTAACTGCAGTCTGTGACGGTATTTACCAAACTTTTTGATTCATATTTACCCTCCCATTGTTTTTGCGATGGATAAAGCCCTTACTGAGGTTCCCCTGAATGTAGTTTTCCATAGCTTCGGTTTCAGGCAAGGATAAGACATATAACCTGCCCTTTGGAAGCTTGGCATCCGGAACCAGACTAATAGCACAGTCATATGGACGATGAGGTGGAAAAGAGTTCGCCTTCTTCTTAAAGAACACATAGGCATAATCATTCATCCATTAAGGAGAGGACTTCAATCTAGGCTACAGATCGTAATGGAGGAGGCAAATTCCTCCATTAGAACTCCGAGGGTCTGGGCGAGGGCTAAATCCATAAAATTTCCGGCAGCGCCACCATTGAACAAAGCCATGATCTCAACCACCTTCTCAGCGACATAGAGTTGTGCTGGTATCAAAACCAGTTAGATGGAGAAATTGAAGATAGGCCCAAATTAGTTTCTAAGATGTCATTGAGTCCTTATCTACTTCCGTCTTTTGAGGACAGGAACCAGTGAGATGTCCTTTGCCGCTGCAGTACAGACATAAACCCAGAGTCCGCCTCCTGGTCTTCTCCTCTGGGGACAAGCGGAATGCCCCGATCTGCATCGGTTCTCCTAGGTCCTTTGCGGACTCAGGAACTGAGACAGCAAAGGCGGCAGTTCCCTTTCCATTCTCCACTCCCAAATACGTCTGTCAATTGTGTATAGGTCAGGATGCCAGTCCTTTAGGACGCTGCAGTGCCTAGTATACGAAGTGGCTAGTTATAAAGTGGCAGCTAAAATCAATGGCAGTGTTATACCTGAATGTAATTTGTTACATCTTCAACTGATATCAATTGTAAATTGACTCCTCCTCTCCCATTCTCAACAATATTGCAGACTATTCCAACTTACATTGCTTGGTTAAAACTTTAGAACACTGTTCTAAGTGGATTTATAACTGTCCTATGCAAAGAATTTATAGTGATAGAGTGTGGTTTACTGACCTTACATTTGTTAGATTTGATTAACACCTTTTGCTGAAGGTGGAGGGTTGCTGTGTGGGGGAGGGAGTTGTAATCAGGATGAACATGTGTTTGTAGTCTTATTTATTCAGTATAGGTCAGGACGCCAGTCCTTTAGTATGCTGTAGTGCCTAGTATATGATGTAGCTAGTTATAAAGTGTCAGCTAAAATCAGTGGTATATATATCAATAAAATGGTGGACTGCGTTGCAACCACAAAACTCAGGAACATTATGTGGCCTTTTTTCACCTCTACCATGAGATCTCCAGGACCAGGGTTACCACCTCTCTGGCTGAGGACACCAAGTCTGCCCCTGGGCCTAACTCTCAAGATGAGCAGGGAACTGTCGGGGGAGAGCACCGGGACCAAGCTCAGCAGGGACATCTCCATTACTCCTGAGTGTGCTCCCCACATTCTCATACCCACCCATTCTTAGCAAAGTAATGTTACCCCAATGTTCCTTCTGCTACTGGTTACCTGCAATTGTTTTTTCCCACGTTTTTTTTTTTTTTTTTTATTCCACCCTACTGTGTGCTTTTTCTGTAATGTTTACCTCCACTGATTGCACACCCTGACATTGCGCCCTACATACAGGGTACATCATACTACTACACAAGTGTCAGTTTTCCCATATATGCACTGGGTTCTTGTATGGCTCACCTCCCACAGTGTAACCTTCGAAGTGCGCGCAACATGGCTTCCTCCATCTGGTACGCTTGTGGATGGGATTAAAAATACATAGACCTGGTGGTTTTGTTGGAACCCTACTCTGAACTTTAGGACTCTGAAATAACCCCAATCTTGTGTCATCTCTTCTAAGGGTAGACTGTTCCACCCTGGGTAATCCTACCCTGTGCGCCTAAGATGGCTGCCGCACCTGGTACCTTGTGAGGGTGGAATGCACAACCCTTGGAAGTGATTACCCAAAATGCCTACAACAGTCATGCATTATGCTTTCTGTGTGCTTAAGGTTTTCTTTTATGTCTGTGTGGCTTATCTATTGATTTAAAACTTAAATCCTCTATATTATGTGCATTGTTTTTGATGTCTGTAAAGCGCCTTGAGTCCTGTTGGAGAAAGAGCGCTATATAAATAAAATTATTATTATTATTATTATTAATAATAATAATAATAATAATAATAATAATAATTCTGATAGCCAGTTGTATGAGTTGGTCTAAGGACTCTGAAGCTGGATACTGGACAAGATTGTCCTTGATTTGTTCCATGAGGCCCAAACAGAACTGACTCCGCAATGCAGGAACATTCTAGCCACTGTTGTTTGCCCACCAGCAGAATTCAGTACAGTGTGCTTCAGTGGAATTCCGTTCCTGCTTCAAGGTTGCAAATGGGCTTCTGCGGAAGCTGCTCTATCTGGATCGTCGTATAAGGTGCAGAGGGCAGCAAAAAATGCATCAACTGATCGCAAGGCTAGATGGTCAGCTTTTAAACCAAATACCCAAGTCTGAGGATCCCCTTAAAGCAGATAGATGATAATATCGACACACTGGGACTCGGAGCCTGAGGACTACGGCCTCAACTGAAAGTACAGCTTGCAACTTTCGCAGAACTTGAAAAACTGCTTCTGATCTCCTGGAGATGAAGTTTGGGTTCTTTCACAGCCCCCTGACCAGGGACTATAGACCTTTGACTCTCTACCTTGGAGGACACGGGGAGAGATAGGTCCTATAGCTGCAGAACTTGGGCAGGATTTTGCTGTGCTGGATCCATACTGACAGGGATCCACTAGCACTAGTGATGTATAGCCGCTTGTAATGTTAGGAACTCATGTGCTATTCGTGTGAGACCCCTAGAGCAGTATCCAGTGTATAAAAAAGACCAATGTTTACATTAATGTCCAGGGTCGTTATCAGGTTATTCTACTGCTCCCCCAGACTCCTGCACTTGCTTCAATGTTCCGCAGAGTGGAGATTGTGGATTGCATTTGGAAACCCCGTCTAGAAATCCTGCGTTTTCCACTGATGGGTACAATGAGAAAGGAGATACAGATCTGAGTCTTTGGGTGGAATGTAATAGGGGTTGAGAAGCAGAACATGACAGATTTTGTGAGGTCTTCTGTTTTTTTTTTTTTAAAGTAGCAATCATTTACATTATATATTTGAGACAGGAGATTTGGACCTGTAAGACTGGAGAGACTATATAAAAAGTGAAAAATAAAGAGCTCCTTTGGTAGTGATTCATAGTACATGACAGGTTTACCTCCTCCAAAGTATTGCTGGGAATTTGAAAGGTTTTTATAATATATTTTCAGGCAGTGTTGGACTGGGGCTTGAAGGTCCCACCGGGGAAATGCAGCGGTAGGGTCCTGAAGGGTTAACTCTTCAATGCTTTGTAAATATTACTTTTTATATGATCAATTTCCTTATAATAGTTACAGTGTAAAAGTGAATATTTCTATTTCCCTAATGAAGGGTTAAAACATGCTATATGAACTGTTATGTGTTTGCATAGATACGTACTACCCTGTGCCGGGTACCTTTGTCTGCTCATACAAATGCCAGGCTTGTATGAGCCTGGTATTCAAGGGCAGTCCCATACCAGATCAAACCTGTTATTTCTACTTCTGTGTGGTACCAAATATCCTGTGTTACAGACTTTGATAAATGTTTTGAGAAACTTGTAGAAAAACCCATATATGGACATCCGCCTTATCAATTCTGCCTGGTAACTACTAACGAGCCAATAAGAGTGTAACAACATGTCAGTTACACCCATATACGTTGTCTTTTATACTTTTGTTAACCTCATAATAAACCAGAGTGAATCTTAACTACTGGGTGTCAGACTCATTACATTGTATGTTAAGGATTGCTCTCACTGACGTCAGATAGACCATCACATCGAGGGGAACAAAGAGAGGCAGGGATCCTTTCAAGTGGGGGCTCCGTCCGCGATTCAGTGATCGTCCCCGGATGGTAAGATAGAGAATTTATTGTCTGTCTTTGCCATACGGGATTGCGGTCATACACTGAAGCTGAATCCGTGTCAGTGTTCTGGGAACACGTGACCAAACATCTTTAATGTCTGGGACTTAAAGATACGTCTGAGAAGGGACCAGGGGTCCAAGCGCAATTCTCCAAAGACGTTAGTATCTGGGATACTTAAAATAGACCTGGGAGTCTATACATAACGAGACGTTAGTATCTGGGATACTTAAAATAGACCTGGGAGTCTATACATAACGAGACGTTAGTATCTGGGATACTTAAAATAGACCTGGGGTCTATACATAACGTAGATTATACCTCGATTTGATCGTCTATATATTCTTGTATGTTTGTAGTGAGATAAGTTCTTATATTTGGTCAGACGGCTGGTAAGTTTTCGTCTGCCAGATATCTTTACTCAAACACTTTTCCTGCTTCCTGTTTAAAACGCTGTATTTTTCTGACATCTTGTACGAATGGTAAGTATCGTACACGTCAAAAGATTTCATGTTCTCACTATACAGATAATATTGTGATATTGTCAATGACTAATTAACTGGTTAGCTGATGCATGCATAGAAAGTTGTTGTAAATTGCATTGTTGTTGTAAAACTGCATAGAAAGTTGTTGTAAATTGCATTGTTGTTGTAAAACTGCATAGAAAGTTGTTGTAAATTGCATTGTTGTTGTAAAATTGCATAGAAAGTTGGTGCAAATTGCATTTTTTACTATGGGAGGGGGTCAGAGTAAGACAGTCATTTACCCCCCACCTTTACCAGGGGAAACATGTAAGGAGTATGTTGCCCGTAACTCCACCACAGATTATTATTTAGTTAACCCTTGGGTAGATAACTTAGCGGGGTGGACAGAGAAAGTTGGCAGCCCCAGCCCATTCCCCCGTGATGGTATTAATTATCCATTTTATATGGACATGATCAAAGGGCTTTGTCTGGAAGACAAGGAAGCCTGGCCGTGGTATGATCATGACCCACAATGGGACATGACATATATGCGCGCTGGAGGAGAGCAATGGCTCACGATAGCACCTCATTGGTATGACAAAAATATCAAGCAGAAACAGCGTAGAATAAAATCTGTAACTTCCCGACTACACAAAGCTGAGGAATTTAGAAGCAACAAGTTTCTGAAAAACTCTTCTCCTCCGCCCTACAGTCCCCTATACCCCTCCTTAAAAGACACAGATCTTTTAGCTGCAGTTGCTTTGTCACGAATGCCGATGCAAAGGGGAGGGGGAGGAGGGGAAGGAGGCTCAGGAGGCTCAGGAGGAATAGCCCCCCCTGACAGTACCCTCCACATAGACGTAACCACCCCCGCCCCTAGTGCCCCTGACGTAGCTATTGTAGATGGCGATTCTAACATTCCTCTTGAGGGTGGTGACCGCCCTGGCCATGATCAATTATATATAACCCAGCTTAAAACTACAATCCCGACTCCTAACAGACAAACCGCCTCCCGCCGCAACGCTGACTCAACTATTGCTACTGACAACCCTCTCACCCCCTCCACAACGCGATCCGGCACTGGTTTCCTCGGTGTCGCCACCCACCTGCCCTTCATGACAGTAGGGGATCAATTGTTAAAGAAACCCATTGAGATAGAGGATTTAGACAGAATTGTTAAGAACTGTCCCAAACCCACTGTTGCACCCGATGGTTGCATAGCCTACTTGAAAAAGGCTTGCACGGGGCGCAGCTATACTCAAGAGGATATGAGGTTAATTGTAGACGGGGTTATAGACCACTACAACGGGTGGGATTGGAAAAAGATTCCCTCTATCAACACTCCTGCAGTCCTAAACAATGCCACTGAGTACCCCCTCAATACCGAGAAAGGTGTAAAGCAAATGTGGAAGGAAATTGGAGAACACATGAAAGAAATCTTTAAGACCCGTGCCTCCCTTCCCATTGCTGTAGCATGCAAGCAAAAACCTACTGAAACTGTCACTGAGTTTTGGAAGAGGTTTAAAAAATGCTGGTCTGAAAATGCAGGTCTCACCCTTGTAGAAACAGACCATTTACTTATTTCCACCTTTGTAAATAACTTGTTGCAGTCTATCATGGTCCCTGTCAAACAGAGTGTCTCATCTTGGACCTCTGACGACATTAAGGAGTTTGAAAAACATTTATATGAAAAAGAAGCTGCAGGATGCTTCGATGTAAAGAAACCCTCACAAAATGTCCCAACCCATAGTTTCCAAAATCAGAGAGGTCGGGGAGATAGACGCCAGCAGCACTCCACTGGCCCACCCCGTAATCCAGCCCGATATCAAAACCCACAAGCCAGGCCACCCCATCCCCCTGACTCTGCCGGCAGGAAACAAACCTCCTGCTTTAACTGTGGAAAGGACGATCATTGGGCAAGGGATTGCCCTTATCCCTCACAACAGCCCCAAGCTCCGGCCCCTTCCCGGGATCATCCCCGACAATCACACAACAACCCCTTTCGGGATCATGTCCGATTCCGGGTTGATTGGCAGGACCCCTCCCACTGACGGGGCCCGGAGGAGGGTATCCCAGCCTTTGCCCAACTCACCAGACACTGGAAGGACCCACCGCTACTAACCTTGATTATAGGAAAGAGAGCAATCCCTTTCCTGGTGGATAGCGGGGCAACCACTAGTGTTTTGTGTATCGACCTGTACGACGGTCACTTGGAAAAGACTGCTCCTTCAATGGGAATCAATGGGATACCCACAGATGCTTACCTGACAGATGCCCTTAGTGTCAGAACCACGGGAGGCACATATATGGGTAAACACAATTTCACTGTAATACCTGAATGTCCAATTAATCTTCTGGGAAGGGATCTTCTTAGCAGGCTCGAAATCTCCATTCTCCCTTCACCCACTGGCAGTGGCCTGGAGGTTGAGTCCCCACACCTACCGGTGTGGGAAGCAACAGACATTACACCTGATTTTGACAAAGTAAACCCTGCTCTATGGTCAGAGGGTCCCTATGACACTGGCCTCATTCCTTGTACACCATATAGAGCAACCCTGAAACCTGACACACAACCTGTCTATCAAAAGCAATACCCCTTGTCACAAGAAAAGATTGAAGGTCTTAGACCAATGATACAACAGTTTCTCCAACAAGGCATTCTCAGACATGTAATCTCACCTTACTGCACACCAGTCAACCCAGTTGCCAAGTCAGATGGCAGTGTAAGGTTTGTACAGGACCTTAGGGCAATTAACCAACTCATTGTGCCCATAGCACCCATTGTACCTGACATTAACTCACTCATTTCAGCTATCCCTGCAGATGCTGCATTCTTTTCTGTAATTGATTTAAAGAATGCATTTTTTAGCATACCTGTGGATGCACAGACACAGCTACTTTTTGCCTTTTCTTTTGAGGGCAAGCAACTCACCTGGTGTCGTTTACCCCAGGGCTATATTGACGCACCCGTTGTGTATAGCATTGTACTCCAGGCCACATTGGGGCCCTGGCAACCTCACCATGGTTCAGTCCTGCTACAGTATGCAGATGATCTGCTGCTCTGTAGTCAAACTGAGGAGGCCTGCCGAGAGGATGGTATATCACTGTTAAACTGGCTCTGTGAATGTGGACACAAGGTGTCCAAAACAAAAATGCAATGGTGTAAGAAGCATGTGGATTACTTAGGTTTTGTGCTCACTCAGGGGGAAAGGAAAATCAGTCCACAGCGCATTCAGTCTGTATTGGGCCTGGTCACCCCAACTACCCAGAAAGAACTGCTGTCTTTTTTGGGTATGGTAAATTACTGCAGACAGTGGATATCTGATTGTTCCTACTATGATAACATTTTGAGACAAGCCACACTGAAAGACAAACCTAATACTGTACAATGGTCACAAGAAATGTTAACCGCTTATGAAAGCTTAAAATGTATGTTAATGAAAAGTCCGGCACTTGGCCTCCCCAATTATGTACTATCTTTTCACTTGTTTGCAAGGGACAATTGTAAAACCATGGCGGGGGTGCTCACACAGTTTCATGGAGGAAAGTTGCGCCCAGTGGCATTTTTTTCCAAAGTAATGCCTGTCACAGTGCAAGGTATGCCTGCTTGCCTCAGGGCACTTGCAGCCTGTGCAATGGTAACTGAAATGGCCACCACACTCACCCTAGGCCACACAACAGTACTTCACACCACTCATGATGTTCTAACCATTTTAAAAGGGTTACACACACAACACATGTCAGCTCAGCGCCTCAGTGGATATGAGGTTCTCCTTTTAAACAACCCCTCACTTACCATTCAGTATGCCACCAACTCTTCAGGTCCTGCACCCATTCTCAACGCTCTACTGGGGCTCAAAGGTCCTGAGGACCACCCTCCAGAACCCCATGACTGCTCAGCCTCCATTGAGTCAGAAACATCTCCCAGACTGGACATGTCTCCTGTTCCTATCCCTAAGGCAGATGTTGTTTTTGTAGATGGCTCCTGCAACAGACCCAACGATACCACATACCAAGCAGGCTATGCTATCGTCACCCTCCCTGACATTGTTCTGGAAGCACAGCCCATTCCTTACCAGTCGGCACAAGCTGCAGAACTCATTGCTCTCACAAGGGCTTGTCACCTATACCAGAATAAACCAGTCACCATCTACACTGACTCCAAATACGCTTACGGCGTCGTCCATGACCATGGGGTCATTTGGCAACGCCGTGGGTTCCTTGGAGCTGATGGAAAGGGCATATCACACGCCCAACTCATCTCTGACCTTTTGCATGCCATAACTCTACCCTCTGACATTGCAATTCTCCACTGCAGGGCACACACGGGGGGGAAGGACGAAGTCTCTCTAGGAAATGCCCTTGCTGACTCTGCTGCTAAATATGCTGCTCTACAGCCCATTACTCATGCCCCTATGACCATCATGACTCCACCAGCCCTTGACAACCTGTACCTAATCACTCAGTTGCAAGCAGCTGCTTCCAACATTGACCTAGCTGACTGGATTTACCCAGTTTTGCAGAAAAATCCTAAAACAGGATTGATCTGCAAAGAGGGGAAACCCTGTATACCCCAGTCCAGTGCACCCCTGTTTATTGCCCACTACCATGGCATAGGTCACCACAGCAAGGCAACAACCGCTTTGCTCCTACGCAATGACTTTTATGTCACTAACATCAAGTCATTAGTAGACCAGTATGTCAGTAGATGCATTACTTGCCTGCGGAACAACCCCAACAACCCTGATAAGGCAAAACATCAGCATCTTGAATACCCCACCACACCCTTTACACATTTGCAAATTGACTTCACCCATATCCCAGGTACTGGTAAGCAGGAGTATGCCCTGGTCATTGTAGACATGTTCTCTCGATGGCCAGAGGTATTCCCCACTAAATCTGAAGATGCAAAGACAGTTGCTAGGATCCTGACTCAGGAAATCATCCCCAGATGGGGGTGCCCATTGCAAATCAATAGTGATAAAGGCTCCGCCTTTACAGCAAAAATTACACAGGCTCTGGTAAAGACCCTACAGGTGGAATGGAAGTTCCACATCCCGTACCATCCGCAGAGTTCAGGGGTCGTAGAACGCATGAATAGGACCCTCAAAGACAAGCTTAGGAAGGCCACAGGGGGTACCTTCCATAAATGGAAGAAGGTCCTTCCTATTATCCTAGCAGAAATCAGAATGACCCCACAAAAGACTCTGGGTTACTCCCCATTTGAAATACTAATGGGTAGGCCTTTTCCTACACCCTGGGCTAAGAAACCACTAGTAATACAGGAAGGAGATCTAGAACTCATCAGAGAAGAGTATGTCAGGTCCCTGATAACAAAACTGAATGAAATTGAACATGAGGTTGTTTGTAAAAACCCTTTGAATCCACAGGAACCTACACACCCCTTTAAAGTCGGAGACAGAGTCGTGGTGAAGGTGCTCCCCAGGAACAAGAGCCCAGGAGACTTCACCTATGGTCCAGAGACAGAGGTCGTAGCAGTTACCCGAACAGCAATCCTGACAGAGGAAAGTCCTACCTGGATCCATGCATCCCGAGTAAAAAAGGTTCCTAGACCAGACCTAGAGAGGGAAGCAAGTGATTCCAGTGAGGTACGAACCGGGGCAGACAGCCCTGACCTCCCACCTAGCGAAGACAGAAGAACAGAAAACGATGAAGAACCTGCCCCCTATCTCTATCCTGGGGACTATCTCGATAGCCCTACTGGCCCTCATTCACCTCACAATATGTGAAGTCGACATCACACAAACAGATGGGGTCCCCACCTTGTGGTACAATTCCTCCAATACACACGTAGCCACATACATCCTTGATTATTTCATGTTCCCTAAACTTGCTGACAACAAACATTTCATACAGCAGAAAAGAAAATCAGGGATGTCTGAGACAATGTACATTTGTGTCACTGATGAATGGTGGATGGAAATATCCTATCATGGATCCAACTGTGACTACTGGGAATCTGTGGGGTGGAATACAGGAGCAGATTGGAAATATGGCCCATCATTTGCAAAAAATAGATGGAGCAAATATGGAGTACCCCTACTTTCTAGACTATCCATTCATAAGATGGATGAAGGCCCAAATTCATACAGGTTTAGACTAAACATAGTGAACCCTAGCAGAAGCGACAATGAGACTTATGTACTTGGTATATGGTGGCAAGCAGGGTACTATAGTGCAAGGCAAATGTTTTATTTGTGGGACATGTACAAAAACCCAAAATACCAGCCTAAAATTGCTCCCCAAAACAAACCTTTAAAGCCCCATATTGCCACTTCTAAAGATATGGTGGCTATTACTAACCCTACCTTTGAAGACACCCTAGCTATTGAAACTGGTTTCTCTGACATTAATTTTTGGTTGGAATGGATGAAGTATAGTGCTAACAAACACAATAAAAGCAACTGTTATGTCTGTGGCAAATCTAGGCCCCACCTAGGTACAGTGCCCCTTAATATACCCCTAGAACAGGAAAATTGTTTTTTCAGCCTTTTTAATGACACCAAAACAAATGACAGTCAGTGCGAAATGTGGAAAAGGGAATATCCCATATTGTCAAAAAATCCCAACCCAGGAAGCACCATAACCATATATCCTGGAAACTATACCTGTTATACATCTAACACCACCACAGGGAGAAATTTAAAAACCTTCCCACCAGGGTATTGTGCAAATAAAAGAACAACTGTTTTAGTCAACCAAACTAGATCATTAGGCGACATTTATTACATATGTGGGGATATGAAGCTTAGAATTAAATTAGACACACCATGGTATGGTGAGTGTGCCCTGGCCAAAGTCATAATGCCACTCCTAATGATCACCGATGACCCCACTCCTCCCTCTAATACTCCTGCTAATCGAAAGAAAAGAGCACTCCCAGGAGGTAGCTTTGACCCCCACGTATACATTGATGCTATAGGGGTCCCAAGAGGTGTTCCAAATGAGTTCAAAGCTAGAGATGAGGTGGCTGCGGGTTTTGAGTCATTGTTTCCTATAGTAACTGTAAATAAAAACGTAGCCTGGATTAATTATATATATTATAATCAACAAAGATTTGTTAATGATACCAAAGATGCTCTTAAAGGTATAGCTGAACAGCTAGAAGCCACTTCCCAAATGACATTCCAAAATAGAATGGCCCTTGACATGATCCTAGCAGAAAAAGGCGGTACATGTGTTTACATTAGTAAGGTGGAAGGCTGTTGTACATATATTCCTGACAACACTGGTCCCAATGGTAAGGTTACTTTAGCCATAAACAAGTTAGAAACCTTATCCATAGAACTTAAGAAAAATTCAGGTATTGATAACCCATGGAGCCAATATTTTGGGTGGTTTGAAAATTGGAAACAGGCTCTTGTGCAAATAAGCATATTCATACTTGTAACTTTAATTCTTGTAGGCATTATAGTTTATTGTGTAATTCCCTGTGGAAAGAAACTTACCTCCAAAGGCATTGATAAGGCCCTGATGTACTATGATATAACCACCAGTCCTGTCACCTCCTCTGATAGTAAGGGACCCGACGATTATGTCCAATATCTCAAGAACTGGAGGAACAAGAAAGGAGCCTCACTTAAGAATCATGTTATATAACAATCATGATTCTAAGAGGGGATTGAAGGGTTAACTCTTCAATGCTTTGTAAATATTACTTTTTATATGATCAATTTCCTTATAATAGTTACAGTGTAAAAGTGAATATTTCTATTTCCCTAATGAAGGGTTAAAACATGCTATATGAACTGTTATGTGTTTGCATAGATACGTACTACCCTGTGCCGGGTACCTTTGTCTGCTCATACAAATGCCAGGCTTGTATGAGCCTGGTATTCAAGGGCAGTCCCATACCAGATCAAACCTGTTATTTCTACTTCTGTGTGGTACCAAATATCCTGTGTTACAGACTTTGATAAATGTTTTGAGAAACTTGTAGAAAAACCCATATATGGACATCCGCCTTATCAATTCTGCCTGGTAACTACTAACGAGCCAATAAGAGTGTAACAACATGTCAGTTACACCCATATACGTTGTCTTTTATACTTTTGTTAACCTCATAATAAACCAGAGTGAATCTTAACTACTGGGTGTCAGACTCATTACATTGTATGTTAAGGATTGCTCTCACTGACGTCAGATAGACCATCACATCGAGGGGAACAAAGAGAGGCAGGGATCCTTTCAGGTCCCATGCTTAAGGGTGTGGCCAGGCAATAGTGGAGGTGTGGCCAACCACCACAGAGGCTTTGCTAACCTTTATGATAATGTACCAGATTAATAACAGCAATGCACCGTAGAGAATACACCATAGTCCTGTGCAGTATAATGTAACATATGTATAATGTATAGTACACTAGGATAGAGTTTGGAACCTAATCCCTAGAGGAGGAGGTGGGCCCACAGGCAGAGGAGGTGGGCCCACAGGCAATGGGGCCTACTGGGGGTTTCCCCTGTGAGCCAGTCCAAGCCTGTTTTCAGGTAAGTCCAAGAAGAAGAAAAAAACTAAGATGTAAATAATTTTGCTGTTTGGTGATTATGACATATTCACAAACATGATCAGCAGATATTTTTTACTGCTGTTACTGAATTATTAATAATAAAAAGGGGCAATGCCAGGGGCAGTCGTTGGAAACTCAAGATTCATTATTAGATTTTGTGCTGTATTAAGCGAACATAGGCATGCACATGTCAGGTTTCTATGGGCTTATCCCTCCAACTACGCGGGGAAACAGGGGGAGAACACAGTCCCCAGCTGCGGCCGGGCTCCACCAATCCTCTGAGTGGGAAAGGAGCACGCTGGTACTAACCCAGAGGGGCATTATGCCGGTACTGGCCCCTACGAAGGGAGAACACTGGAACCATCCCAGTCAATGGGCCTGCCCCTCCAGGTTAGCAAGGAACCGAGGGATGATACACTTGCCTGAGTGGGCGGGAGGACACCAGGTCCCAGCATGGACATCTCTGCCTATTACAGATGGATATTCACCATATTCATGAGGTTCCTATATTCTCATACTCCCTTGGACTGGTCCCATGAGCTCAAGATATATATAATTTTTTTGCACTAAATTTCTCCCTGCAACAGACCTGTGATATTTCTCCATGTAACATAGTAACATAGTATCTGAGGTTGAAAAAAGACAATTGTCCATCGAGTTCAACCTATTTGTGGTCTCCTATGCATGATGATTTGACTAAAATTTCTGACTGATGCTGATGTCAGCCGTTGCATTTTATCCCTATTTATAGTAACTATAATGCATGACTATGCACCATACCCCTGGATATCCTTATCCATTAGGAATTTATCTAACCCATTCTTAAAGGTGTTGACAGATTCCGCCATTTCAACTCCCTCAGGCAGGGAATTCCAAACACGTATTGTCCTTACCGTGAAAAAGCCTTTACACCGTATTGTGCGGAATCTCCTCTCCTCTAACCTGAGCGAGTGTCCACGAGTCCTCTGTGTTGATCTAACCAAAAACAGGTCCCGCGCAAGCTCTGTGTATTGTCCCCTTATATATTTGTAGATGTTTATCATATCCCCTCTTAGTCTCCGCTTTTCCAATGTAAACATGCCTAGTCTTTCAAGCCTTTCCTTGTATTCCATCGTCTCCATGCCCTTAATTAGTTTGGTCGCCCTCCTCTGAACCTTTTCTAGCTCCAGGATATCCTTTTTGTAGTACGGTGCCCAGAATTGTACACAGTATTCAAGGTGTGGCCTCACTAGTGATTTATATAACAGAAGTATAATACTCTCGTCCCTAGCATCAATACCCCATTTTATGCATGCTAATATCTTATTAGCCTTCTTTGCTGCAGTCCTACTTTGGGTACTACTGCTTAGTTTGCTATCTATGAGGACACCTAAGTCCTTTTCCAGTACAGAATCCCCTAATTTTACCCCATTTAGTAGGTAGGTGTAATTTTTGTTCTTGTTACCACAGTGCATTACCTTACACTTGTCTGTGTTGAAGCGCATTCTCCATTTGGGTGCCCATGCTTCTAATTTAACTAAGTCGTTCTGAAGAGACTCGGCATCCTCCTCTGTATTTATAGCCTTACACAATTTGGTATCATCTGCAAAAATTGACACCATGCTCTCTAGACCTTCTGTTAGGTCGTTAATGAAAATATTGAACAATAGCGGTCCTAATACTGAGCCTTGCGGCACACCACTTAGCACTTCAGTCCAAGTTGAAAAAGATCCATTAACCACAACGCGCTGCTCCCTATTATCTAACCAGTTTTTGACCCAAGTGCATATTGTGCTTCCTAGCCCTGATTCTTGTAGCTTGTAGATAAGTTTCATGTGTGGTACAGTATCGAACGATTTGGCAAAGTCTAAAAAGATTACATCCACGTCTTTACCCTGATCTAGGTTTGCGCTTACTGTTTCATAAAAGCCAAGTAAGTTGGTTTGACAGGATCTGTCCTTCATAAACCCATGTTGATTCCTTTTAATTACCTTATTGACTTCAAGGAACTTCTGAATACTATCTCTTAGAATACTTTCCAAAACTTTCCCCACTATAGATGTAAGACTAACTGGTCTATAATTACCTGGTTCAGCTTTACTTCCCTTTTTGAATATAGGCACTACTTCCGCTATACGCCAGTCTTTGGGAACCATACCTGATATAACTGAATCCTGTATACGTATGTAATTTGCAAATCTGTACTTATACTCTATGCTTTCACAGAATCAAGGCACCTGCATCACCCTGGTCTTAGCTCCATCTAGGCCCCCACCATAAAACTCATCTGCATTTTCTTTTATCTAGGCCACTATACCATAAAAAAACCATCATGTGGCCCCCAGGAAGGCCAGCAACGAGTGAGGAGCAAAGCAAGAAGTAGCCTGATGGAGCAGTGATCCAGGAGCAGGTGAGAGATCTGTGTCCAGAGGTGTTGGTTCACAAACATTCCTTGCAAAGACACTGTGCACACTTACAGTTGATTGTAGAAAAACATGTTATCCAGAAAATAAAAAGTAGAATATAACCCATACATTTAATATATTTGGAAATAAGTCACAAAATTCAAACCTGAGTTCACTAGTTTCAGCAGTAGCCCTGTTGTATAATCTCCAATAATTTATTTTCTACTAGGTATTTTATACTAATCTCTTGAATACAGGTACTAGTATTTATAATATATATATATGTATATATATACATACATACACACACAGTGCATCCAGAAAGTATTCACAGCGCCTTACTTTTTCCACATTTTGTAATGTTACAATGTGAAAAAAAGTTTTTTGTTATTTCTGCAAATTTATAAAAAAACAAAAACTAAGAAATCACATGTACATAAGTATTCACTGCCTTTGCTGTGAAGCTCAAAATTGAGCTTAGGTGCATCCTGTTTCCACTGATTATCCTTGAGATGTTTCTACAGCTTAATTGGAGTCTACCTGTGGTAAATTCAGTTGATTGGACATGATTTGGAAAGGCACACACCTGTCTATATAAGGTCCCACACTTGACAGTGCATGTCTGAGCACAAACCAAGCATGAAGTCAAAGGAATTGTCTGTAGACCTCCGAGACAGGATTGTCTCGAGGCACAAATCTGGGTAAGGGTATAGAAAAATATCTGCTGCTTTGAAGGTCCCAATGAGCACAGTGGCCTCCATCATCCATAAATGGAAGAAGTTCGGAACCACCAGGACTCTTCCTAGAGCTGGCCTGCCATCTAAACTGAGCAATCGGGGTAGAAGGGCCCTAGTCAGGGAGGTGACCAAGTACCCAATGGTTACTCTGTCAGAGCTACAGCATTCCTCTATGGAGAGAGGAGAACCTCCAGAAGGACAACCATTTATGCAGTAATCCACCAATCAGGCCTGTATGGTAGAGTGGCCAGACGGAAGCCACTCCTTAGTAAAAAGCACATGGCAGTCCACCTGGAGTATGCAAAAATGCACCTGATGGACTATCAGACCATGAGAAACAAAATTTTCTGGTCTGATGAGACAAAGATTGAACTCTTTGGTGTGAATGCCTGACGTCATGTTTGGAGGAAACCAGGCACCGCTCATCACCAGGCCAATACCATCCCTACAGTGAAGCATGGTGGTGGCAGCATCATGCTGTGGGGATGTTTTTCAGCAGCAGGAACTGGGAGACTAGTCAGGATAGAGGGAAAGATAAATGCAGCAATGTACAGAGACATCCTGGATGAAAACCTGCTCCACAGCGCTCTTCACCTCAGATTGGGGAGACGGTTCATTTTTCAGCAGGACAACGACCATAAGCACACAGCCAATATATAAAAGGAGTGGCTTCAGGTCAACTCTGTGAATGTTCTTTAGTGGCCCAGCCAGAGCCCAGACTTGTATCCGATTGAACATATCTGGAGAGATCTGAATATGGCTGTGCACCGACGCTTCCCATCCAAACTGATGGAGCTTGAGAGGTGCTGCAAAGAGAAATGGGTGAAACTGACTAAAGATAGGTGTGCCAAGCTTGTGGCATCACATTCAAAAAGACTTGAGGCTGTAATTGCTGCAAGAGGTGTATCAACAAAGTATTGAGCTAAGGCAGTGAATACATATGTACATGTGATTTCTCAGTTTTTTATCTTTAATAAATTAGCAAAAATCTCAAAAAAACTTTTTTCACATTGTCATTATGGGGTATTGTGTATAGAATTTTGAAGTGAAAAACTTAATTTTTGGAATAAGGCTGTAACATAACAAAATGTGGAAAAAGTAAAGCGCTATGAATACTTTCCGGATGCACTGTAATATATATATATATATATATATATATATATATACATACACAAACACACACACTGTATTGCAATATTGCACCCATGCACTTTACTTCACTGGCACTATGTCACCCTAGCAATGGTTGTTCCCCTGATGAAGGTTGCTGACCGAAAATGACTCTTTGGGACCTAACCTGTGACTATATGCACTTTATAATGATAAGTATTTTTTTTCCCCAAAAGTTTATTTTATTTGAAGCATGATAAAGATAAAAAAAATAATACAGGCAATATACACTGCTCAAAAAAATAAAGGGAACACTAAAATAACACATCCTAGATCTGAATGAATGAAATATTATTTTTAAATACTTTGTTCTTTACATAGTTCAATGTGCTGACAACAAAATCACACTAAAATTATCAATGGAAATCAAATTTATTAACCCATGGAGGTCTGGATTTGGAGTCACCCTCAAAATTAAAGTGGAAAAACACACTACAGGCTGATCCAACTTTGATGTAATGTCCTTAAAACAAGTCAAAATGAGGCTCAGTAGTGTCTGTGGCCTCCACGTACCTGTATGACCTCCCTACAACCCACACAAGTGGCTCAGGTAGTGCAGCTCATCCAGGATGGCACATCAATGCGAGCTGTGGCAAGAAGGTTTGCTGTGTCTGTCAGCGTAGTGCCCAGAGCATGGAGGCGCTACCAGGAGACAGGCCAGTACATCAGGAGACATGGAGGAGGCTGTAGGAGGGCAACAACCCAGCAGCAGGACCGCTATCTCTGCCTTTGTGCAAGGAGGAACAGGAGGAGCACTGCCAGAGCCCTGCATAATGACCTCCAGCAAGCCACAAATGTGCATGTGTCTACTCAAACGATCAGAAACAGACTCCATGAGGGTGGTATGAGGGCCCGACGTCCACAGGTGGGGGTTGTGCTTACAGCCCAACACCGTGCAGGACGTTTGGCATTTGCCAGAGAACACCAAGATTGGCAAATTCGCCACTGGCGCCCTGTGCTCTTCACAGATGAAAGCAGGTTCTCACTGAGCACATGTGACAGACGTGACAGAGTCTGGAGACGCCAAGTAGAACGTTCTGCTGCCTGCAACATCCTCCAGCATGACCAGTTTGGCAGTGGGTCAGTAATGGTGTGGGGTGGCATTTCTTTGGGGGGCCGCACAGCCCTCCATGTGCTCGCCAGAGGTAGCCTGACTGCCACTAGGTACCGAGATGAGATCCTCAGACCCCTTGTGAGACCATATGCTGGTGCGGTTGGCCCTGGGTTTCTCCTAATGCAAGACAATGCAAGACCTCATGTGGCTGGAGTGTGTCAGCAGTTCCTGCAAGATGAAGGCATTGATGCTATGGACTGGCCTGCCCGTTCCCCAGATCTGAATTCAATTGAGCACATCTGGGACATCATGTCTTACTCCATCCACCAACGCCACGTTGCACCACAGACTGTCCAGGAGTTGGCGGATGCTTTAGTCCTGGTCTGGGAGAAGATCCCTCAGGAGACCATTCACCACCTCATCAGGAGCATGCCCAGGCGTTGTAGGGAGGTCATACAGGCACGTGGAGGCCACACACACTACTGAGCCTCATTTTGACCTGTTTTAAAGACATTACATCAAAGTTGGATCAGCCTGTAGTGTGTTTTTCCACTTTAATTTTGAGGGTGACTCCAAATCCAGACCTCCATGGGTTAATAAATTTGATTTCCATTGATAATTTTTGTGTGATTTTGTTGTCAGCAAATTCAACTATGTAAAGAACAAAGTATTTAATAAGAATATTTCATTCATTCAGATCTAGGATGTGTTATTTTAGTGTTCCCTTTAATTTTTTGAGCAGTGTATATCATTGTGTACATCCAATGTGACATGTATCATAAACATTTTTGTATTGTGCAATAAAAGCAATCCTATGATCCTTATTAGTCCGTAGTCTAATTCAGTATGCAAATTATACACATAGGGGTTGGAACACTGTAGGGGAACTGGACCCCGTTTCTTGGGGTAGATGGCAGCAGGCAGCAGCTGAGAAATCATACAAGTCCAGTTGTTATGGTGCAACTGGCCACAACCAGTTTTATCAAACAGAAAATAAAACAAACATCAAAAGAAAATACCTTGCCTGTCCGGCACTAACTAAACACAAGACGTTCCTAACTGTCTCTTAACAAAAAAACACAGAGTTTTCCAGTCAACACTGTATGGCTCACTTGTATAAGGAAGCGTCTTTCTCTCACAGAGATCCTGCAGTCTTCCCAGGCAGTCTGCACACACTAATCAGGCTAGCAGCCCTATAACACACTTACACAGCTGAAACCCTGATTAGCCCTCTGTGAGGCCAAAGACCCGAACTGGGCCCAACATCTAGAACTTGCCCTATCTTTCTTTCAGGGCCCTTATCCAGCTTTTCCAATAAACTGAAAAGGTTCTGACAAAACAAAACATTTTCAAAGAAGTTTTAATTTTTCTAATACAGGTAAGACAAGAACCTGGGACAAACATACCTGCCCTCAAACACTATTCCAGTGTTCTTGTCACATATTCCCCTCCCCTGTTTTGACCTAGGGGCCGGAACACTTGTAGCCCCCAAACAGAAGATGCGGGACAATGCATCTGCGTTGGCCAATTGTGTACCCGGTCTATGTTCAACAGTAAACTTAAAATCCTGCAATGCTAGAAACCATCTAGTTACCCGAGCATTCTGCCCTCTATTTACATCCATCCATTTTAAAGGGGCATGATCTGTCACTAGTCTGAATTGTCTACCCAAGAGGTAATATCTCAAGGTATCTAGTGCCCACTTAATGGCCAAAGCCTCCTTTTCCACAATGGCATACCTTTTTTTCATGCTCATTTAGTTTCCTACTCAAATAAATGATAGGGTGGTCGTCCCCATCTCTGGTTTGGTACAACACAGCCCCTATACCTACCTCTGAGGCATCTGTCTCTACAACAAATTCTTTTGAAAAATCTGGTGTTATCAATACCGGTTGTGAACACAAAGCCACTTTTAATGTTTGGAACGCTTTTTCTGCATCAGGGTTCCATTTCACCATATTTGACTGCTTCCCTTTGGTAAGGTCTGACAACGGCACTGCTGTGGTCGCAAAATTAGGAATAAACCGTGTATAGTACCCAGTTTTTCCCAAAAAAGCCCTTACCTGTTTTTTATTCACTGGACGAGGCCAGTTTTGAATAGCATCAATTTTATTCAATTGGGGCCTAATCAGACCTCTGCCTATGGTGAAGCCCAAATATTTGACCTCCTCCATTGTGAGGCAGCACTTCTTTGGGTTAGCAGTTAACCCTGCCTCTCTGATTGAGTCCAGTACTGCTTGTACTTTAACCAAATGAGACCCCCAGTCTGTACTGTGAATTACCACATCATCCAAATAGGCAGCTGCATATTTTCTATGGGGCCTCAAAATTTTATCCATCGCCCATTGAAAGGTTGCTGGAGCTCAATGCAACCCAAGGGGTAACATCTTATACTGGTATAGCCCCTCCGGAACCTAAAAGGCTGTTTTTTCTTTTGCGCTATCAGTTAAAGGTATTTGCCAGTAACCTTTAGTCAGGTCCAACGTGGTGAGAAACCTGGCTGTTCCCAGCCTTTCTATAAGCTCATCCACACGGGGCATGGGGTATGCGTCAAATTTGGACACCTCATTTAACTTACGAAAGTCATTACAGAAGCGTATGCTACCGTCTGGCTTCGGGATGAGAACTATGGGACTGGACCACTCACTGTTAGATTCCTCTATGACTCCAAGTTCTAACATGGTTTTAACTTCTTTAGAAACAGCTTCTCGCTGAGCTTCAGGAATCCTATATGGCTTTAAATGGACCCTGACCCCTGGTTCTGTGACAATGTCATGTTTTATTATGGTCGTTCGGCCAGGCAGCTCTGAAAATATCTCCCTATTTTGGATGAGAAATTCTTTAACCTGATTGTTCTGATCAGCTGATAATGTCTCTGACACCTTTACTGCGGGAAGCAACCGAGGTGAAGACACCGAAGGGCAAGGCTCCACTGACAAAGACAGCATATCTTTCCAGGGTTTGATTAAGTTAACATGGTAGATTGGTTCGGGTTTTCTCTTTCCCGGTTGGTATACTTTGTAATTAACCTCATTCACTTTTTCCCTAATCTCAAATGGACCCTGCCATTTAGCTAGGAACTTGCTTTCCACAGTGGGTACCAAAACAAGAACTCTATCTCCGGGAGAAAATCCCCATATCTTGGCACTCCGGTTATATACCCTCTGTTGAGCACTTTGGGCCTGTTCCATGTGCTCTCTGACAATAGGTACCACGGCTGCAATCCTTTCCTGCATTTGTGTTACATGTTCAATAACGCTTCTATAAGGAGTGGGCTGTCCTTCCCACGTCTCTTTGGCAATGTCCAACAGCCCTCTGGGTTGTCTACCATACAACAAATCAAATGGAGAAAACCCCGTAGAGGACTGAGGAACTTCTCTGATGGCCATTAACAAGTAGGGCAACAAACAATCCCAGTTTTTCCCATCTCTATCAACAACCTTTTTTAACATACTTTTTAATGTTTTATTAAACCTTTCCAACAACACATCAGTTTGGGGATGGTAGATGAACGTCCTGAGGTGAGTTACCTTAAATAATTTGCACAATTCTTTCATGATCCTTGACATAAATGGAGTACCCTGGTCAGTCAAAATTTCTTTTGGTATTCCCACTCTACTAAAAACCTGCACCAGCTCCCTAGCTATCGCCTTGGTTGTGATAGTGCGTAAAGGGACAGCCTCAGGATATCGAGTGGCATAGTCCATAATTACCAGGATATACTGATGGCCCCGAGCGGACTTTAATAAGGGCCCCACGAGATCCATGGCTATTCTGTCAAACGGGACCTCTATAATAGGCATGGGAACTAGTGGGCTCCTGAAATGGGGTCTAGGGGCATGATACTGACATTCAGGACAGGAAGAACAATATTCAGACACTTCTTTATAAACCCCTGGCCAAAAGAACCTTTGTAAAACTCTTTCAGTGTTTTTTTCTGCCCCTATATGTCCTGCTGTAACGTGACTATGAGCTAAATCTAGTACCGTTCTCCGATAAGGCTGGGGAACTACCAGCTGTTCCACCACATCCTCACCCTTTTTGACAACGTGGTACAAGAGCTCATTACAGATGGCCATGTGGGGATACGTAACCCTGTCACCTGGTACCACAGGTTCCCCATTAACAATCTTAACATTCTCTCTATCCTTTATCAAGTTAGGATCCTTTAACTGTTCAGACGCAAACAGATCCTTCTTTACCTCCAGGTCAGGCACGCTTTCAGTTCTAACTACTATGTCTCTGTTCCCAGCAAGAGGGTCCTCACTGGACTCCCCATCTGTCACTTCCCCAGCCAAACTAGCAAAAGGCAAAGGGTCAGAAAGTTCTGAAGACACACGTACATCCATAAAATCACCGGTATTATCAACTGACTCTTTACTTCTCACATCTGTTGATAAACGTGATTCCCACAGTTTCCAAAAATTCCAAAAATCCCTCCCTATTATGGCCTCATGCACCAAGGTGGGGACCAGTCCTACTTTAACCATTGCTGACCCACAACAAGTTTCTATATTCACTTCAGCAGTGACATAATGTTGGGTATCCCCATGTCTGCAAGTTACCCCATTAGGTATTTGCTGGACCTTTAAGGGATTCACTAACCCAGCTTTCACGAGGGTAACTAAACTTCCTGAATCTAGCAAGGCCTCTACCCGGTTACCCTCTAAGAACACATCACACATTTGTTTTTCCAGCTCAGGTGAAGGTACCACAGAACAGGCTAACCTAGCAAAGAAAGACATTCTGCAACATTCAAAGGCAGCATCACATTGCATGGGTTCTTGCGTGACTGGGCAATTGGCAATAACATGACCTGGCATACCACACCTAAAACATTTAACCACACGATTATCAACCCGTTTGGGCAGCATAGACCGTTCTAGCCCCATTGGCCTGTCTCCAGGGCCAGTGTTTACAGTCTCTCCAGCCTTGCGTTCTCTTAACCGCGCAGCAACGTTTTCCCACGGAACAGTCTTACCAGTCTTTACTGAAGGGCGCTGTCGAGGATCTATGGGTTGCTGGGTGGTCATCAGTAGTTCCTCTGCTGCCAAATACCTCTCTACCATGTCCACTAATTGGTCAGCAGTATCCGGGTTTCCATGGCTCACCCACTTGCGCAGGACCATGGGCAAAGATCTCAAATAGCGGTCCATGACGACACTTTCAACCATCTGGGGACCAGTTAATGTCTCTGGCTGTAACCATTTTTTTGTTAGCTGAATAAGGTCATGCATCTGGGAGCGAGGAGGCTTCTCCATGGCGTACACCCAACGGTCCACCCGTTGTGCTCGTACTGACAGCGTGACTCCCAGGCCCATCAGAATCTCAGTCTTCAGTTTATCATAGTCCCGAGCCTCAGCAGGGCTTAAATCAAAGTACGCTTTTTGGGGCTCACCTGACAGAAAAGGTGCCAGCAGACTGGCCCACTGTGCTTTTGGCCAGTTCTCACGCTCGGCAGTCCTTTCAAACGTGGTCAGGTAGGCCTCCACATCATCAGCCTCTGTCATTTTCTGCAGGAAGTGACTGGCCCGTATACAACTAGAGCTGGTCGGAGCACTGATGGCCACATCTCCAATCCGGGATGCAAGGCTCTGCACCACTTCTGTTAAGGCCTCTCTATCCTGACGCTGTTGTCTGTAAAGTTCGTCAATAGCCACCTGCTGCTGTCTCCTATTTTCCTCCATTGCCACCTGCTGCTGTCTGTTGGCCTCCTGTTGAGCCGCTGTAGCTTGCAGCAGGCTTTAAGCAGTTCCTCCATGTCGACAGATTTTTCAGGCGGCGTTGTAGCTGCTTTCACCCAGGACATATGTCAAAGCCTCAGGGGTGAGTCTCAGCAACTTCACACTGGGCTGTATCTGCATAAACCACCGTTTTCTGCAGGCCTCATAAAGCTGCTGCTTTCACTTATGCGCAGAACGGAATGCTCGCATTCTCCACCAAGTTGTAACACTGTAGGGGAACCGGATCCCGTTTCTTGGGGTAGATGGCAGCAGGCAGCAGCTGAGAAATCATACAAGTCCAGTTTTTATGGTGCAACTGGCCACAACCAGTTTTATCAAACAGAAAATAAAACAAACATCAAAAGAAAATACCTTGCCTGTCCGGCACTAACTAAACACAAGACGTTCCTAACTGTCTCTAAACAAAAAAACACAGAGTTTTCCAGTCAACACTGTATGGCTCACTTGTATAAGGAAGCGTCTTTCTCTCACAGAGATCCTGCAGTCTTCCCAGGCAGTCTGCACACACTAATCAGGCTAGCAGCCCTATAACACACTTACACAGCTGAAACCCTGATTAGCCCTCTGTGAGGCAAAAGACCCGAACTGGGCCCAACGTCTGGAACTTGCCCTATCTTTCTTTCAGGGCCCTTATCCAGCTTTTCCAATAAACTGAAAAGGTTCTGACAAAACAAAACATTTTCCTAGAAGTTTTCATTTTTCTAATACAGGTAAGAGCCTGGGACAAGCATACCTGCCCTCAAACACTATTCCAGTGTTCTTGTCACAGGGTATATGCAATTGTGGTCGAATTCATGAAAATGTCGAAAAATGGGGCATTTTCGACAAAAAAAACCTGTCGAATTGGATTCGACAATGCAATACAGTACTTTTCATCAAAATACCTGCCGTTTCAGAATCAACTTTTTTTAAATCGACATTTTCAAAATTCGACATGTCTGCAATGGTCAAAATGCGGCTTTTCGACAAAAGTATATTCAGTTGAAGAATGTCGATTCGACAACAGTGCTTTTCGACAGTAATTTCATCAATTTCATTCCGCCTCACTTTGCTGATGAGAGCTGATTAAAAATTTTTAAAACATATATTTTTTTTAGCTTTTTGGATTGATAATAGCATATCTATTTATATTTGAAGGGATTATCTACGTGGTTTGTCAATTTTTGACCCCCAAGTATTATTTAATAGATTTTTTTTTTTTTTTAAATAAAGTATTTTTATTTCGAAGGAGAGTAGTTTGCATACAGACATTGCATAACAGGAACACATTAAACACGTAATGACATGTCCTCATCGGGGAACAGCATTCACTTTCGGCTTATTTTCAAACTATGTCATTTGCTCATAGGCGCATAGGAATGTACAGTTATATATACCATTATTTTGCATTATCCGTACACTCTAGTATTCATGAAATCACATTATACTTTGTTTTGTTCCCCCCCCCCCCCCCCTCAAATATTACTCTTACGGACAATCCGTCCGAGTAAAACCCTTTAAAAGAGAAGAAAACAATCAGAAACCAAACACAGAGAACCCCAGAAATAAAAAAATTAAAAAAACAAAGAGACAAAAAACATTATGGGGAAGAGGACGCATTGGGGGATACTAGCACTCTAAATCCTACCCTGTCCAGATGGGCACAGAGCCACTCTCTCATTCACAACCCATTGGGTGAGAGGGAAGCC
This sequence comes from Pseudophryne corroboree, assembly GCF_028390025.1. Lineage (NCBI taxonomy): Eukaryota > Metazoa > Chordata > Amphibia > Anura > Myobatrachidae > Pseudophryne > Pseudophryne corroboree. Next base: position 624,693,725 of record NC_086449.1, on the reverse strand, counting down.
TATGGCCCTAGAAGATCATATCTTGGCAAATCCAGGACCTGTTAGTAACCCTATCACCATTAAGTTGTAGGGTCTGGGACGGAGTATATGGATTCCAGCCATGGAGACCAAATTCTTTCAAATTTAGCAGAGGCATTGTGTTTCATATAAATGTATCGTTCCTTAAAAACAGTGTCGTTTATTAGTGCCTTAAGAGCGGGGAGTGTAGGGCCCTTAGGGGCCATCCATAGCCTCGCAATGCTCACCTTCGCCATTGCACATATGTTGCGAGCATATAGGCCCTCTGGACCAGACACAAAGTCAGAGCTACCCATTCCCAGGATGCAAAATTGCGGAGTAAGCATGGCCTCGTCCACCCCTGTGTTCCCCAGAATCGATCCGACCCCCGCCCAGAAAGCCCGCAGCACCGGACAATCCCAAATGAGGTGCCAAAAAGTACCTGCAGTCATCCCACACTTAGGGCAGTCACCCACACGACCCGTCCCGAATTTGGCCAGTCTGGCCGGGGTCATATATATTCTATGCAAAAGGAAGTATTGTATCTGTTGATACCTGATGGATTTGGTAACCGTGCACGGAGTTTCCAAAGCAAGGGCCCAGTTCTCTTCATCTATGGGGCCCAGATCCTGCTCCCATTTGACACGGAGACGTGTCAAAGGATCTATATGGAGTTTGGCGAGTAGATAACCATAAGCATGGGAAATCATCTTAACTCGACCCAGCATACTTACAAAGGTCTTAATGGGAAATGGTATAATTTTAGGGGGGGAATTGGCGAATTGGGACTGCAAGGCATGTCTGAGCTGGAGGTATCTAAAAAAATAGGAGTTAGGCAAATTAAACTCATCTTTTAGTTGTTGGAAGGATTTGAGCGTATTATCCGTATAAAGGTGATTTATGGAAATCACTGATTTAGGGGCCCAAACTTCCCTCCCCTCGAGCGCATACAGTTCAGGGAGCCATTTAGAATACCAGAGGGGGGTGTCCGGGTCCAATCCATCAAATTTCGAAAGAATTTTTAGTGCCTGCCACACCTTCATGGCTTGGTATATAAGAGGAGGGAGGAACCGGGCCAAGCTCCCACTCAGCAACACCTGCAGGTGGGATAAGTCGGGGAAGTAGCATTGGACAAATACCCAGTGTAGAGAAGTGACGCCAGTATCCTGCACCCATGCACTAATATGAGACAGCTGAGCGGCATAGTAGTACATCTGAAAGTTTGGCAAGGCCAGACCTCCGTCGCTGCGCAGCCTGGTGAGAGTGTTCAGTTGTATTCTAGGACGTTTGCTAGCCCATATTAAAGAAGACAGGACACTATTCAATTTTCTAAAGAAGGATGGATGAATATATACAGGGGATTGCAGAACCACATATAGAATCTTAGGTAGTATTATCATTTTTACGAGGCTGACCCTGCCAGATACAGTCAATGGAAGCTTACACCAAGTCTTGGATTTACGAGTAATTTGTTGCATGATCGGATCAAGGTTCAAAGGTGTAAAGTCAGAGGGGTCATTGGTTACCTGAATCCCAAGATATTTAAATTTCGCCGTCCAACATAGCGGTAGGGAGATTTTAGGAGCAGCAGGGGGGGGGGGCAATCACAGGCATAATAGAGGACTTAGACCAGTTAATATGAAGGCCTGAATATACACCGAACTCCTCAATCAATTGCAACACTGTAGGCATAGACCTGGTGTAATCCTGCAGAAACAACAGCATGTCGTCAGCGTAAAGGGCAATCCTATCCTCACGAGGGCCGGTATGAATGCCCACCACGCCTGGGTGGGACCTTATTAGACAGGCCAAGGGTTCGATGGCCAGGGCAAACAAGGTTGGGGACAGAGGACATCCCTGCCTGGTCCCGCGAAACAGGCGGAACGAGGGAGAGATATAGCCATTCACTGAGATCCTGGCAGTCGGGTGCTGATAAAGCAATTTAATCCATTTTATAAAATTAGGCCCGAAACCCATAGCTGTCATGACCTCCCATAGATAGGACCACTCGATACTGTCAAATGCCTTGGCGGCATCCAGTGAGACCACTACCGAGTCAGAGGGGAAGTCATATGGGATTTGTAAGATGGTATATAATCTACGTAGGTTAATAGAAGTGGACATCCCTGGCATAAAGCCGGTCTGGTCGGAGTGGATAATGGAAGTAATTACGGTGTTGAGTCGAACTGCTAAAATCTTTGCCAGGATCTTAGCGTCAGTGGGAATCAATGATATCGGTCTATAGGATTCTGGGGATCTAGGGTCTTTTCCGGGCTTCGGGATAACTATAATAATCGCCTCCGCCATAGAGGGGGGAAGTTGATCATTAACAAAAATATCAGAATACAGGGCGTGAAGCCTAGGACCGAAGAAATCAATGTGGGTCTTGTATACCTCTGAGGGGATGCCGTCATAGCCCGGAGCCTTGCCGCTGGGAGACAAGCCAATAGCCGCCGTTACCTCTTCCAGAGTTAAGGGTGCCTCCAGCATCTCAGAGGCCTCCGGGGGGAGTGTGGGTAGGGGAATATTACTTAAATAAGCGGAGAGGTCTGATGTCGAGTCTACCAGTTGTGAACTGTAGACCTCAGCATAGTAGGAGCGGAATAGCTGCGCAATTTCCGGCGTGGTGTTCACAAGGGAGCCATCACTACCGGTCATCTGAGCAATTGTAGAACCTGGGCGGTCACTGTGCACCAATCGAGCCAACCGTCCACCTGGCCTATCGCCCTGCATGTAAATATTAGTAGCCTGAAATAGAAGCGAGCGTGAGTTTTTATCAGACAGATGAGCCACCCATGCCGACTGGGCCGCCAGCCAGCGTACCTTCAGCGCAGGGGTGCCATCCACCAAGTATCTAGATTCCAAATCCCTGGCGTCACTCTCAAGGGCTCGCTTTCTCTCCCTGCAGGACATTTTGAGGGCAGAAATACGTCTAATATACGTTCCCCTTAGGAATGCCTTAAATGAATCCCAAACCACTGTTCCGGGGGCCGAGCCTACATTGTCAGTAAAGTATCCCTCCCACTGAGTCACCTGGTCAGAGCAGTCACCTATTTGCAGCAGCCAGGAAGGATGCAGTTTCCAATAAGATTGACCCTTCTGGCTCACCATAGCGAGAGTCAACACCATAGGGGAGTGATCAGATATACCCCGGGCCTCGTATTGGACGTCAACCACCCTAGGGAGAAGAATGGGGGAGAGTAGGGTCAGATCGATCCTGGAGAACGAACCATGCGTGCCAGAGAAGCATGAAAACTGTCTAGTCGTAGGGTGCCGAGCTCTCCACACATCCACCCACTGCAAATTATTCAGAAAATCAGCAAATTTAGTAGGACTAGAGCGGACCCCAGCAGCCTGCGGAGAGCGCCATCTGTCTAAAGCTAAATTCATGACATTGTTAAAGTCACCCAAGCAGATTACCGGGGTGTCCGGAGAGGAGGCTATGAATGAAGCGGCTTGCTGTAGTACATCGTACGAGAATGGGGGGGGGATATAAACCGCCAGTATGTAGTAGGGTTGGGAACTTAGTCTACATTCAAGGAACACAAATCGACCGTATTTGTCAGTTTTGACCGATACCAGCTCAAATTGGACCGATTTCTTTATCAGGATTGACACACCCCTGGAGGAAGAGGAGTGAGAAGCGTGATAGGCCCAGCCCACCCAGGGTCTTCTAAGTGACAGTAACCTATTCCCCTCCAAGTGAGTCTCGCAGAGACATGCAACATCCGGGCCATATTTCCGAAGTGTAGTTAATACTAAGGAACGCTTTATCTTATTATTTAAACCTCGAACATTCCATGTCAGAAATTTCAAATTAGCCATAGATCTGGTAATATTCTATGTAGTAACCTAAAGATACAGTCCAGCGAATATTCCTGGAAATTGTTAGTGAGGGTAATAACAGTGCTATACTACTCAATCCCTGATTCTTAATCGACAGTATCCAATGCATCAGACATACTTCCCACATCAAAATGAATGTACTCCAAAACAAATTTAAGCATGAGAAAAATAACAAACTATAGAAAGAAAAAAACTTGTGTAAGGCACAGCAACAAGCTGTTCGCTGAACTCTATCCCCCTCCCCGTATACCACCCCTAACTTCGGCATACTTAAATCCCAAACTATCGTTTCTATCTCTCAAGGGCTAAATACTAAACAAAACCCTTAACCAAAGTCAAGCGATCAAGAGAAAGAAAAGAAAAGTCCTGAGCCACCAACGCCAAGGGGGGGCTCCCTGGACAATGGGTAGATGCCTCTGGTGGTCCCAACCGATCATTAGACAGTGCAGGGCCTCAATCCGGGGCCATCTGGCGCGCTCCCGGAGCATATCTGTCCAGCCATTGGGCCGCCTCTCTAGGGGAATTGAAGAATTTGGTTTCCCCGTCCGCTACCACCCGGAGTCGGGAGGGGAATAGCATAGAGTAGGAGACGTTCAGGTCTCTGAGGCGCCTCTTGATAGGCATAAACTGGGCTCGATCCTTCTGGACTTCCGCGGCAAAATCAGGGAAAGCAGACACGGTAACCCCGTTTCTGGTAAGGGGGCCTTTTGTGCGTCCCAACCGGAGGACCGAGTCACGGTCCTTATAATGCAGAAATTTGGCGATGAAGGTGCGCGGAGGGGCGCCAGGAGGTAGAGGACGAGATGGTATCCGGTGTGCACGCTCCACCGTAAACTGTGCCGTGAAGGATTCAGCGCCGTACAGTTCCTTAAGCCATGACTCCAGGAAGACCTCAGGCTGGGAGCCCTCCTCCTTCTCCGGCAGGCCCACAAATCGCACATTATTTCTACGCAGCCGACCCTCCATGTCTAGTAATTTGGATTGAAGGGATGTTACTTGCTGGGTTACCGTGGAAATAGATTGTTTCATAGGACCGCACATATCCTCCAGATTCGAGACACGGGTTTCTGCCTCTCCCACTCTCTCTCGTATGCGCTGGACGTCCTGCCGAAGCAGTGAGAGATCACACTGCACTTTCTCCATCTTATCTGAAAGACGCTGTTCCGATCCAGCTATTGCCTCCAGCACTTGTTGAAGAGATGGAGCTGCGGGTGTGTTAGGGGATTCAGCAGCTGTTGCAGATGGGGAGTAGGAGTGGGACGGAGAGGCCCCCTGCGAAGCGGCCTGCGAGGCCCGTTGGTTTAGTGGGTTAGGTTGTCTGGCAAATTTCTCCAGCTTCGCCGCAGCCGTGCGCTGGCCGTCCCGAACCATGACGGACAATAGGTAGTAACAGACACTCCGGTATAATCTCAGGTCAAAAGCGTAGAAGGAGACTTCAGCAATGAGTGAATTTTAGGGTTGTAATAAGCAGAAACACATCCGCAGCTGGTCTCCAAAGTAGTAGGCAAATGTAAAAGAAAGTACTGGCAGCGTCCCAGAATATAGGTGAGAGCAGGAGCGATGCAGTTATTTAGTATGTAAAATAAGACAGTAACTGAAGTCAAAGTGTAATTTGATCCCAGGAGGTAGAAGTCACTCACCAGTTACATATCAGTCAGCCTTTAAGTGAGAGTGTTCCCTCTATGACTGGAAGCAGCAGTCCAGAGCAGTGGGGCCGGGAATCTCCAAAATTGAGGCCGGGGATCCGGAGGAGGTATAGGCCGCAAATCCGGAAGTATGTCTCCTCGGCCGTACAGACCCTGGGGAGAGCGGGGAAATCGCCTGCCGGTGCCCTGCGGCTTAGGGAAGAAAAGCAGGGTATTCAGGCACACCAAAGGGGCCAGGATATTACAGGAGGATGTTTAATCCAGGGAGCTCCCGGGATCTGCTTCCTACTCCTGTGCTGCCGTGGCCACCTATTTAATAGATTTTTAAAAATAATATTTTTTTCTTCACTCTGCTGAGGGGAATGTACCCATGATTCAACAGTTTTACACAGGATACACTTCTGCAAAGCCACTCCAGTATTGGTCCAGTTTACCCCACTCTACCATGGACGTCCTACTTGTGATGTGGACCTGAACCACCGCCATGTTAGAGTCACTCTTTCAGGTGAGATGTATTGGCCAAAACTCCATCTTGTCTGAGTAACCTGTGTATATGGGCAGTGTTGCTGGGACCTTTTGTTCTTTCCCAGGGTGGAGGAAATGCTCTCAAATTACCTCCTTATTCTCTTCCACAGGTCTTGCGGAGTATCCTTCCCGATTTGCAGGAACCAGCCTGGATTTGAAGGGACACGACAGTTCCCCTGCTGTACCATGGGCAACCTAGTTGTGATGTGGACCTGAATCTCCGCCATGTAGCAGACACCCCCCCCTCAGGTGAGATGTATTGCCCAAAACTCCCTCTTGTCCAAGTAACCCAGGCATGTCCCAACTGCGGCCCTCTGGCATTTGCAAAACTGCATATCCAATCATGCCCTGACACAGCAATGCTTATGCTGTGTCAGGGCATGCTTGGATGTGTAGTTTCTCAAGTGCCGGAGGGTTGCATTTGGGACAAAGGCCGATGTAACCTGCTTGTTTCCAAGTGTTGCTTGTACCTTGTCTTTGGATAACACAATACTATTCTCTTCCACAGGTCTTGCGGAGTATCCTTCCCAATGTGCAGGAACCAGCGTGGATGAAGTGGCAGGACAGTACCCCTGCTGTACCATGGGCGACCTACTTGTGATGTGGACCTGAACCTCTACCATGTAGCAGACACCCCCCCTCAGGTGAGATGTATTGCCCAAAACTTCCTCTTGTCCATGTAACCCAGGCATGTCCCAACTGCGGCCCTCCGGCATTTGCAAAACTGCATATCCAATCATGCCCTGACACAGCAATGCTTACGCTATGTCAGGGCATGCTTGGATGTGTAGTTTCTCAAGTGCCGGAGGGTTGCACATGGGACAAAGGCCGATGTAACCTGCTTGTTTCCAAGTGTTGCTTGTACCTTGTCTTTGGATGACACAATACTATTCTCTTCCACAGGTCTTGCGGAGTATCCTTCCCAAGGTGCAGGAACCAGCGTGGATGAAGTGACAGGACAGTTCCCCTGCTGTACCATGGGCGACCTACTTGTGATGTGGACCTGAACCTCCACCATGTAGCAGACACCCCCCCTCAGGTGAGATGTATTGCCCAAAACTCCCTCTTGTCCAAGTAACCCAGGCATGTCCCAACTGCGGCCCTCCGGCATTTGCAAAACTGCATATCCAATCATGCCCTGACACAGCAATGCTTACGCTGTGTCAGGGCATGCTTGGATGTGTAGTTTCTCAAGTGCCGGAGGGTTGCATTTGGGACAAAGGCCGATGTAACCTGCTTGTTTCCAAGTGTTGCTTGTACCTTGTCTTTGGATAACACAATACTATTCTCTTCCACAGGTCTTGCGGAGTATCCTTCCCAATGTGCAGGAACCAGCGTAGATGAAGTGGCAGGACAGTACCCCTGCTGTACCATGGGCGACCTACTTGTGATGTGGACCTGAACCTCTACCATGTAGCAGACACCCCCCCTCAGGTGAGATGTATTGCCCAAAACTTCCTCTTGTCCATGTAACTCAGGCATGTCCCAACTGCGGCCCTCCGGCATTTGCAAAACTGCATATCCAATCATGCCCTGACACAGCAATGCTTACGCTATGTCAGGGCATGCTTGGATGTGTAGTTTCTCAAGTGCCGGAGGGTTGCACATGGGACAAAGGCCGATGTAACCTGCTTGTTTCCAAGTGTTGCTTGTACCTTGTCTTTGGATGACACAATACTATTCTCTTCCACAGGTCTTGCGGAGTATCCTTCCCAAGGTGCAGGAACCAGCGTGGATGAAGTGACAGGACAGTTCCCCTGCTGTACCATGGGCGACCTACTTGTGATGTGGACCTGAACCTCCACCATGTAGCAGACACCCCCCCTCAGGTGAGATGTATTGCCCAAAACTCCCTCTTGTCCAAGTAACCCAGGCATGTCCCAACTGCGGCCCTCCGGCATTTGCAAAACTGCATATCCAATCATGCCCTGACACAGCAATGCTTACGCTGTGTCAGGGCATGCTTGGATGTGTAGTTTCTCAAGTGCCGGAGGGTTGCATTTGGGACAAAGGCCGATGTAACCTGCTTGTTTCCAAGTGTTGCTTGTACCTTGTCTTTGGATGACACAAATACCTGGAACCTCATACTATTCTCTTCCACAGGTCTTGCGGAGTATCCTTCCCTATTTGCAGGAAACAGCATGGATGTCAAGGGACACGACAGTTCCCCTGCTGTACCATGGGTGACTTACCACAATACCACTGCATCTCTGAAATGCCATATTTTACATTTTATTTACTAATAATTTAAAGAAAAACCACACAAAACTTCTCATTTTAAAAATTTATTGAAGAGTTAAAATTGTATTTTATTTTGGATTAAAAAAATAAGAATTTACTCACCGGTAATTCTATTTCTCGTAGTCCGTAGTGGATGCTGGGAACTCCGTAAGGACCATGGGGAATAGCGGGCTCCGAAGGAGGCTGGGCACTCTAGAAAGATCTTAGACTACCTGGTGTGCACTGGTTCCTCCCACCATGACCCTCCTCCAAGCCTCAGTTAGGTACTGTGCCCTGTACTGTTAGCGTACACAATAAGGAAGGATTTTGAATCCCGGGTAAGACTCATACCAGCCACACCAATCACACCGTACAACTCGTGATATGAAACACAGTTAACAGTATGAAACAATAGAGCCTCTCAACAGATGGCTCAACAATAACCCGATTTAGTTAACAATAACTATGTACAAGTATTGCAGATAAACCGCACTTGGGATGGGCGCCCAGCATCCACTACGGACTACGAGAAATAGAATTACCGGTGAGTAAATTCTTATTTTCTCTAACGTCCTAGTGGATGCTGGGAACTCCGTAAGGACCATGGGGATTATACCAAAGCTCCCAAACGGGCGGGAGAGTGCGGATGACTCTGCAGCACTGAATGAGAGAACTCCAGGTCCTCCTCAGCCAGGGTATCAAATTTGTAGAATTTTGCAAACGTGTTTGCCCCTGACCAAGTAGCTGCTCGGCAAAGTTGTAAAGCCGAGACCCCTCGGGCAGCCGCCCAAGATGAGCCCACCTTCCTTGTGGAATGGGCATTGACAGATTTTGGCTGTGGCAGGCCTGCCACAGTATGTGCAAGCTGAATTGTACTACAAATCCAACGAGCAATAGTCTGCTTAGAAGCAGGAGCACCCAGCTTATTAGGTGCATATAGGATAAACAGCGAGTCAGATTTTCTGACTCTAGCCGTTCTGGAAACATATATTTTCAGTGCCCTGACAACGTCTAGCAACTTGGAGTCCTCCAAGTCCCTAGTAGCCTAGGCACCACAATAGGCTGGTTCAGGTGAAACGCTGACACCACCTTTGGGAGAAACTGGGGACGAGTCCTCAATTCTGCCCTATCCATATGGAAAATCAAATAAGGGCTTTTACAAGACAAAGCCGCCAACTTTGATACTCGCATGGCAGAAGCCAAGGCCAATAACATAACCACCTTCCACGTGAGATATTTCAGATCCACGGTTTTTAGTGGTTCAAACCAATGTGATTTTAAGAAACTCAACACCACGTTGAGATCCCAAGGTGCCACAGGAGGCACAAACGGGGGCTGACTCTGCAGCACTCCTTTTATAAATGTCTGAACTTCAGGTACTGAAGCTAGTTCTTTTTGAAAGAAAATCGACAGAGCCGAGATCTGTACCTTAATGGAACCCAATTTAAGGCCCATAGTCACTCCTGCTTGCAGGAAATGCAGAAATCGACCTAGTTGAAATTCCTCTGTTGGGGCCCTTTCGGCCTCACACCATGCAACATATTTTCGCCATATGCGGTGATAATGAGTTGCTGTAACCTCTTTCCTGGCTTTAGTAAGCGTAGGAATGACTTCCTCCGGAATGCCCTTTTCCTTCAGGATCCGGCGCTCAACCGCCATGCCGACAAACGCAGCCGCGGTAAGTCTTGGAACAGACAGGGCCCCTGCTGCCGCAGGTCCTGTCTGAGTGGCAGAGGCCATGGGTCCTCTGATATAAATTCTTGAAGTTCTGGGTACCAAGCTCTTCTTGGCCATCCACGAGTATCGTTCTTACTCCTCGCCTTCTTATTATTCTCAGTACCTTTGGTATGAGAGGCAGAGGGGAGAACACATAAACCGACCGGTACACCCACGGTGTTACCAGAGCGTCCATAGCTATCGCCTGAGGGTCCCTTGACCCGGTGCAATATCTTTTATAGCTTTTTGTTGAGGCGGGACGCCATCATGTCCACATGTGGCCTTTCCCAATGGTGTACAATCCTATTGGAAGACTTCTGGAGGAAGTCCCCATTCTCCCGGGTGGAGGTCGTGTCTGTTGAGAAGATCTGCTTCCCAGTTGTCCACTCCGGGAATGAACACTGCTGACAGTGCTAACACATGATTTTCCGCCTATCGGAGAATCCTTGTGGCTTCTGCCATCGCCATCCTGCTTCTTGTGCCGCCCTGTTGGTTTACATGGGCGACTGCCGTGATGTTGTCTGATTGGATCAGTACCGGCTGTTTTTGAAGCAGAGGCCTTGCCGGCCTCAGGGCATTGTAAATGGCCCTCAGGTCCAGAATATTTATGTGTAGGGAAATAACCTGACTTGACCAAAGTCCCTGGAAATTTCTTCCCTGTGTGACTGCCTCCCAGCCTCAAAGGCTGGAATCCATGGTCACTAGGACCTAGTCCTGTATGCCGAAACTGCGGCCCTCTTGAAGATGGGCACTCTGCAGCCACCACAGTAGAGATACCCTGGTCCTTGGAGACAGGGTTATCAGCCTATGCATCGGAAGATGCGATCCGGACCACTTGTCCAACAGGTCCCTCTGAAAAGTTCTTGTATGGAACCTGCCTAATGGGATTGCTTCGTAGGAAGCTACCATTTTTCCCAGGACTCGCGTGCAATGATGCACTGCTACCTATTTTGGCTTCAGGAGGTCTCTGACTAGAGATGACAACTCCTTGGCTTTCTCCTCCGGGAGAAACACTATTTCTGGTTTATGTCCAGAACCATCCCCAGGAACAGTAGACGTGTCATAGGAACCAGCTGTGACTTTGGACTGTTTAGAATCCAACCATGCTGTTGTAGCACTTTCCAAAATAGTGCTACCCCGACTACCAACTGCTCCTTGGACCTCGCCCTTATAACGAGATTGTCCAAGTACGGGATAATTACAACTCCCTTTTCTCTAACGTCCTAGTGGATGCTGGGGACTCCGTCAGGACCATGGGGAATAGCGGGCTCCGCAGGAGACAGGGCACATCTAAAAAAGCTTTTAGGTCACATGGTGTGTACTGGCTCCTCCCCCTATGACCCTCCTCCAAGCCTCAGTTAGGTTTTTGTGCCCGTCCGAGAGGGTGCAATCTAGGTGGCTCTCTTAAAGAGCTGTTTAGAAAAGTTTTTTTTTAGGTTTCTAATCAGTGATTCCTGCTGGCGACAGGATCACTGCAACGAGGGACTTAGGGGAGAGACTTGCAACTCACCTGCGTGCAGGAGGATTGAAGTCTTAGGCTACTGGACACTGAGCTCCAGAGGGAGTCGGAACACAGGTCAGCCTGGGGTTCGTCCCGGAGCCGCGCCGCCGATCCCCCTTACAGACGCTGAAGAACGGCAGAACGGAGGTCCGGAAACAGGCGGCAGAAGACTCCTCAGTCTTCATGAAGGTAGCGCACAGCACTGCAGCTGTGCGCCATTGTTGCTACACGGCTCACTGATCTCGGTCACGGAGGGTGCAGGGCGCTGCTGGGGGCGCCCTGGGCAGCAATATAGATTACCTTAGAGGCAAATAAATACATCACATATAGCCATTAAGGCTATATGTATGTATTTAACCCAGGCCAGTTTTCCTAATAACCGGGAGAAAAACCCGCCGAGAAAGGGGCGGAGCTTATTCTCCTCAGCACTCAGCGCCATTTTCCTGACCAGCTCCGCTGGTGAGGAAGGCTCCCACTCTCCCCTGCAATACAGAAACAGGGTTAAAGAGAAGGGGGGCATAAATTGGCGATATAATTATATATTAAGAGCGCATATATATATAGAAACAACACCTTCTAGGGTTGTTATATACATTATGGCGCTTTTGGTGTGTGCTGGCAAACTCTCCCTCTGTCTCCCCAAAGGGCTAGTGGGTCCTGTCCTCTATCAGAGCATTCCCTGTGTGTGTGCAGTAGGTCGGTACGTGTGTGTCGACATGTATGAGGAAAATGTTGGTGAGGAGACGGAGAAAATTGCCTGTAATGGTGATGTCACTCTCTAGGGAGTCGACACCGGAATGGATGGCTTATTTAGGGAATTACGTGATAATGTCAACACGCTGCAAGCCGGTTGACGACATGAGACAGCCGGCGGACAAATTAGTATCGGTCCAGGCGTCTCAGACACCGTCAGGGGCTTGTAAAAACGCCCATTTACCTCAGTCGGTCGACAGACACTGACATGGACACTGACCCCAGTGTCGACGGTGAAGAAACAAACGTATTTTTCCTTTAGGGCCACAAGTTACATGTTAAGGGCAATGAAGGAGGTGTTACATATTTCTGATACCACAAGTACCACAAATAAGGGTATTTTGTAGGGTGGGAATAAACTACTTGTAGTTTTGCCTGAATCAGATAAATTAAATGAAGTGTGTGATGATACGTGGGGTTCCTCCGATAGAAAGTTATGGGCGGTATACCCTTTTCCCGCCAGAAGTAAGGGCGAGTTGGAAAACACACCTTAGGGTGGATAAGGCGCTCACACGCTTATAAAAAACATGGCGTTACCGTTTCCAGATACGGCCACCCTCAAGGAGCCAGCTGATAGGAAGCTGGAAAATATCATAACAGTATACACATACTGGTGTTATACTACGACCAGCAATCGCCTCAGCCTGGATGTGCAGCGCTGAGGGGGCTTGGTCGGATTTCCTGACTGAAAATTTTGATACCCTTGACAGGGACAGGATTTTATTGTCTATAGAGCATTTTAAGGATGCATTTCTATATATGCGTGATGCGCAGAGGCATATTTGCATTCTGGCATCAAGAGTAAATGTGATGTACATATCTGCCAGACGAAGACACGACAGTGGTCAGGTGAGGCAGATTCCAGACGGCATATGGAAGTATTGCCGTATAAAGGGGCGGTCCATTGGATCTGGTTGCCATGGCAACAGCTGAAAAATCCACCTTTTGTTACCCCGAGTCACATATTGGCAGAAAAGGACACAGTCTTTCAGTCTCAGTCCTTTCGTCCTCATACGGGCAGGCGGGCAAAGGCCAGTCATATCTGCCCAGGGGTAGAGGAAAGGGAAGAAGACTGCAGCAAGCAGCTCATTCCCAGGAACAGAAGCTCCTCACGGCTTCTGCCAAGTCCGCAGCATAACGCTGGGGCCGTACAAGCGGACTCAGGTGCGGTAGGGGGTCATCTCAAGAGTTTCAGCAACACTCGCAAGGGAACTCCGGGATCCTACATGTAATATCCCAGGTGTACATTGGAAATTCGAGACGTCTCCCCCTCACACAATTCACAGGCTGTATTTCCAGCAGGTGATAATCAAAGTACCCTTCTTACAACAAGGAAGGGGGTAGTATTCCACACTATATTGTGGTACTGAAGCCAACCGGCTCGGTGAGATCTGAAATATTTGAACACTTACATACAAGCGTTCAAATCAAGATGGAGTCACTCGGAGCAGTGATAGCGAACCAGGAAGTAGGGGACGATATGGTGTCACTGGATATCAGGGACGCTTACCTACAGGTCCAAATTTGCCCTTCTCACCAAGGGTACTTCAGGTTCCTGGTACAGAACTGTCACTATCAGTTCAGACGCGGCCGTTTGGATTGTCCACGGCGCCCCGGGTCTTTACCAAGGTAATGACCGGAATGATGATTTTTCTTAAAAGAAACATGGACGCTTTCCTGATAAGGGCAAGGTCCAGAGAACAGTTGGAGGTCGGAGTTGCACTATCTTAAGTAGTTCTACGACAGCACGAGGGGATTCTAAATATTCCAAAATCGCAGCTTTTTCCGACGACACGTCTACTGTTCCTAGGGATGATTCTGGACACAGTCCAGAAAAACGTGTTTCTCCCAGTGGAGAAAGCCAGGGAGTTATCCGAGCTAATCGGGATCCTCCTAAAACCAGGAAAAGTGTCAGTGCATCATTGCACAAGAGTCCTGGTAAAAATGGTGGCTTATTACGAAGCAATTCCATTCGGCAGATTTCCCGCAAGAACTCTTCAGTGGGATCTGCTGGACAAATGGTCCGGATCGCATCCTCAGATGCATCAGCGGATAACCCTATATCCAAGGACAAGGGTGTCTCTCCTGTGGTGATTACAGAGTGCTCATCTTCTAGAGGGCCGCAAATTCGGCATTCAGGATTGGATGCCGGTGACCACGGAGGCCAGCCTGAGAGGCTGGGGAACAGTCACACAGGGAAAAAAAATTTCCAGGGAAGTGTGATTAAGTCTGGAGAATTCTCTCCGCATAAATAAGCTTAGAGCAAATTTATAATGTTCTAAACTTAGCTAGACCTCTGCTTCAAGGTCAGCCGGTATTGATCCAGTGGGATAACATCACGGCAGTCGCCCACGTAAACAGAAAGGGCGGCACAAGAAGCAGGAGGGCAGTGACAAAACTGCAAGGATTTTTCGCTAGGCGGAAAATCATGTGATAGCACTATCAGCAGTGTTCTTTCCGGGAGTGGACGACTGGGAAGCAGACTTCCTCAGCAGGCATGACCTCCACCCGGGAGAGTGGAAACTTCATAGGGAAGTTTTTCAACATGATTGTGGACCGTTGGCAAAGACCAAAGGTGGACATGATGGCGTCCCGCCCGAACAAAAAACGGGACAGGTATTCCGCCAGGTCATGAGACCTTCAGGCGATAGCTGTGGATGTTCTGGTAACACCGTGGGTGTACCAGTCAGTGTATGTGTTCCCTCCTCTGTTTCTCATAACCAAGGTATTGAGAATTATAAGACATAGAGGAGTATGAACTATACTAGTGGCTCCGGATTGGCCAAGAGGGACTTGGTACCCGGAACTTCAAGAAATGCTCACAGAGGACTAAGGGCCTGGGGAGCTAAGAAGGGACTTGCTTCAGCAAGTACCATGTCTATTCCAAGACTTACCGCGGCTGCGTTTGACGGCATGGCGGTTGAATGCCGGATCCTGAAGGGAAAAGGCATTCCATAAGAGGTCATACCTACCCTGGTCAAAGCCAGGAAGGAGGTGACCGCACAACGTCATCACCACATGTGGTGAAAATATGTTGCGTGGGTGAGGCCAGGAAGGCTCCACGACGGAAATTCAACTAGGTCGATTTCTACACTTCCTGAAAACAGGAGTGTTTTGGGCCTCAAATTGGGGTTCATTAACATTTAAATTTCGGCCCTGTAGATTTTCTTCCAGAAAGAATTGACTTCAGTTCCTGAAGTCCAGATTGTAAAGGGTGTATTGCATATACAGCTCTTTTGTGCCTCTAGGGGCACCGTGAGGTTTCAACATAGTGTTGGGATTTCTTAAAATCATATTGGTTTGAACAGCTCAAATCTGTGGATTTGAAATATCTCACATGGAAAGTGACCATGCTGTTGACCAATATCTCACATGGGAAGTGACCATGTGTTAGCCCTGGCCTCGGCCAGGCGATTGTCAGAATGGGCGGCTTTGTCTTACAAAAGCCCATATTAAAATTTTCCATTTGAACAGGGCAGAACTGGGACTCGTCTCCAGTTTCTTCCTAAAGGGGTGTCAGCGTTTTCACCTGAAACAACCTGTTGTGGTGCCTGCGGCTACTAGGGACTTGGAGGACTCCAAGTTACTAGACGTTGTCAGGGCCCTAAAAATATATATATATATATATATATATATATATATATATAGTTAGGACGGCTGGAGTCAGAAAGTCTGACTTGCTGTTTATATTGTATGCACCCAACAAGCTGGGTGCTCCTGCTTCTAAGCAGTCTATTGCACGCTGGATTTGTAGTACAATTCAGCTTGCACATTCTGTGGCAGGCCTGCCACAGCCGAAATATGTAGATGCCCATTCCACAAGGAAGGGGGCTCATCCTGGGCGGCTGCCCGAGGAGTCTCGGCATTACAACTTTGCCGAGCAGCTACGTGGTCAGGGGAGAACACGTTTGTAAAATTTTAAAAATTTGATACTCTGGCTAAGGAGGACCTGGAGTTCTCTCATTCGGTGCTGCAGAGTCATCCGCACTCTCCCGCCCGTTTGGGAGCTTTGGTATAATCCCCATGGTCCTGACGGAGTCCCCAGCATCCACTAGGACGTTAGAGAAAATAAGAATTTACTTACCGATAATTCTATTTCTCGTAGTCCGTAGTGGATGCTGGGCGCCCATCCCAAGTGCGGATTGTCTGCAATGCTTGTACATAGTTATTGTTACAAAAATCGGGTTATTACTATTGTTGTGAGCCATCTTTTCAGAGGCTACTTCATTTTGTTATCATACTGTTAACTGGGTTCAGATCACAAGTTGTACGGTGTGATTGGTGTGGCTGGTATGAGTCTTACCCGGGATTCAAGATCCTTCCTTATTGTGTACGCTCGTCCGGGCACAGTACCTAACTGAGGCTTGGAGGAGGGTCATAGGGGGAGGAGCCAGTACACACCATGTGACCTAAAAGCTTTTTTAGATGTGCCCTGTCTCCTGCGGAGCCCGCTATTCCCCATGGTCCTGACGGAGTCCCCAGCATCCACTACGGACTACGAGAAATAGAATTATCGGTAAGTAAATTCTTATTTTTTTGAAGGAGTATCAACATCTCGGCCATTACCTTGATAAAACACCCTCTGTGCCATGTACAGTCCAAACGGCAGTGTCTGGACTTGGTAATGGTAATCCTGTACCACAAATCTGAGGTACTCCTGGCGAGGATGGTAAATGGGGACATGCAGGTAAGCATCCTTGATGTCCCAGGATACCATGTAATCCCCCTCGTCCAGGCTTGGAATAACCGCCCTGAGCGATTCCATCTTGAACTTGAATTTTTGTGTTCAAGGATTTTAAATATAAAATGGGTCACACCGAACCATGCGGTTTCGGTACCCCAACCCGTGTGGAATAGTAACCCCGTCCTTGTTGAAGTAGGGGCACCTTGAGTATTACCTGCTGGGAATACCGCTTATTAATTGCCTCTAGCACAGCCTCCCTGCCTGAGGGAGTTGTCAGCAAGGCATATTTTAGGAAACGGCTGGGGGGAGACATCTCGAATTCCAGCTTGTACCCCTGAAATACTACTTGAAAGAAACAGGGATCCACCTGTGAGCGAGCCCACTAATTGCTGAAATTTTTTAGACGGCCCCCCACCGTACCTGGCTACACCTGTGGAGCACCCGCGTCATGGTGTGGCCTCACAGGAGGCGGGGGAAGAATCTTGATTCTGGGAACAGGCTGACTGGTGCAGCTTTTTTCCCCTTGTCTCTGTACAGAAAGGAAGCGCCATTTGACCCGCTTGCTTTTCTGAAGCCGAAAGGACTGTACCTTTGTCTGTGAGGAAACCTGAGGTAAAATTATTTCTTCCCAGCAGTTGCTGTGGATACGAGGTCCCAGAGACCATCCCCAAATAATTCCTCACCCTTATAAGGCTCTCTATGCGCTTTTTAAGTCAGCATCACCTGTCCAGTGACAGGTCTCTAATACCCTCCTGACAGAATGGACATTACATTTATTTTGGATGCCAGCCGGCAAAATATCCCTCTGTGCATCCCCCATATATAAGACAACGTCTTTAATATGTTTTTATGTTTGCCAACTAGTATCCCTGTTTGACAGGGTCACCGACCACGCTGCAGCAGCACTATCTGCAGGTCTCAGTCTAG
This sequence comes from Pseudophryne corroboree, assembly GCF_028390025.1. NCBI lineage: Eukaryota > Metazoa > Chordata > Amphibia > Anura > Myobatrachidae > Pseudophryne > Pseudophryne corroboree. The sequence continues at coordinate 624,675,910 of NC_086449.1, read as the reverse complement.
TACCTGAGTGTGTAAATACAGACTTCAGGATAGCCTCCTGTTTTTTATCAACAGGCACCTATTAAAGTGGCCGTATCCTAAGACGGCAGTGCCACCTTTTTTGACAAACGTGTGAGCGCCTTATCCACCCTAGGGGATATCTCCCAGCGTAACTTATCCACCTGGCGGGAAAGGGTACGCCATCAGTAACTTTTTATAAATTACCAGTTTCTTATCGGGGGAACCCACGCTTTCACACACTTCATTTATTCATCTGATGGGGGAACAAAACACTGCCTGTTTTTTCTCCCCAAACCTAAAACCCATTTTTAGAGGTGCTTGGGTTAAAGTCAGAAATGTATAACACATTTTTTATTGCCGGGATCACGTCACGGATGTTCCTAGTGGATTGTGTATATGTCTCCACCTTGTCGACACTGGAGTCAGACTCCGTGTCGACATCTGTGTCTGCCATCTGAGAGAGCGGGCGTTTTTGAGCCCCTGATGGCCTTTGAGACGCCTGGGCAGGCGCGGGCTGCGAAGCCGGCTGTCCCACAGCTGTTACGTCATCCACCCTTTTATGTAAGGAGTTGACACTGTCGGTTAATACCTTTCACCTATCCATCCACTCTGGTGTCGGCCCCACAGGGGGCGACATCACATATATCGGCCTCTGTTCTGTCACCATATAAGCCTCCTCATTCAACATGTCGACACAGCCGTACCGACACACCGCAGACACACAGGGAATGCTCTAAACGAGGACAGGACCCACAAAAGCCCTTTGGGGGGACAGAGTAAGAGTATGCCAGCACACACCAGAGCGCTATATATATACAGGGACTAACTGAGTTATGTCCCTAATAGCTGCTTTTTATATAATATACTGTATACAGTGCCAATTTTAATGCCCCCCCTCTCTTTTCCCTCTTACTGTACTGTAGTAATTGCAGGGAAGAGCCAGGGAGCTTCCTTCCAGCCGAGCTGTGAGGGAAAAATGGCGCCAGTGTGCTGAGGAGATAGGCTCCGCCCCGTTTTTTATGGAATTCTGGCAGGGGTATTTACCTCATATATAGCCCCTGGGGCCATATATTGAGGTATTTTAGCCAGCCAAGGTGTTTTTATTGCTGCCTCAGGGCGCCCCCCCCCAGCGCCCTGCACCCTCAGTGACCGGAGTGTGAAGTGTGTGAGAGGAGCAATGGCGCACAGCTGCAGTGCTGTGCGCTACCTTGGTGAAGACAGAGTCTTCATGCCGCCGATTTTCCGGACCATCTTCTTGCTTCTGGCTCTGTAAGGGGGACGGCGGCGCGGCTCCGGGACCGAACATCAAGGCTGGGCCTGCGGTCGATCCCTCTGGAGCTAATGGTGTCCAGTAGCCTAAGAAGCCCAATCCGGCTGCAAGCAGGCGAGTTCGCTTCTTCTCCCCTTAGTCCCTCGCTGCAGTGAGCCTGTTGCCAGCAGGTCTCACTGAAAATAACAAATTCTAAGACTATAACTTTCTAAGAGCTCAGGAGAGCCCCTAGTGTGCATCCAACCTCGGCCGGGCACGAAATCTAACTAAGGCTTGGAGGAGGGTCATGGTGGGAGGAGCCAGTGCACACCAGGTAGTCTAAGATCTTTCTAGAGTGCCCAGCCTCCTTCGGAGCCCGCTATTCCCCATGGTCCTTACGGAGTTCCCAGCATCCACTAGGACGTTAGAGAAATAAAATGTAATAAAACAAAAAAAGTAGTGTTTGTTCTTCTTTACATTCTTTTCTTGTGTAGATATCTGTGGAAAAAAAAGAAATTCCATATTAAGTAAAGACACTAATGATGTCATGTTCATTCCTTTCCCAAGAACATTTGTGGAACCACACAGTCCAGCATGACCCATTGCTGGACTGTGTTGTTCCCCAGGGTCAGACGGTCCAAAGTTCCAGAGTCAAGACAGTGGTCAGCACTTTGACACGGCTGCACTTGTGGAACCACACAGTCCAGCATGATCCATTGCTGGACTGTGTTGTTCCCCAGGGTCAGACGGTCCAAAGTGCCAGAGTCAAGACAGTGGTCAGCACTTTGACACGGCTGCACTTGTGGAACCACACAGTCCAGCATGACCCATTGCTGGACTGTGTTGTTCCCCAGGGTCAGACGGTCCAAAGTGCCAGAGTGAAGACAGTGGTCAGCACTTTGACACGGCTGCACTTGTGGAACAACACAGTCCAGCATGACCCATTGCTGGACTGTGTTGTTCCCCAGGGTCAGACGGTCCAAAGTTTCTGGAATATATACTAGAATCATCGCTTTACTCACCTTGGTACGCACAACACATCTACGCCATCCACTTCTATTTTTCAAACAATCCTATGAAGAAGCAAAAAACAAACACTAGTGAATAGTAAATTCACACTACAGTGAAAGCCTAATTTACACCAAATCAAAAGGGAGTTTTTTGGTATAAAAAAAAAAAGTGGTATCAGAATAGCTCTTTGGCCCATCATATATGTAACCACAAGGAGCTTTCATCAGTTACCACACGCGCCCGCATACATGCCCGCGCATGTATGCCTAGACATAAAGCTCCTTGGTAGTATCCGGTCAGGGGTGGGGGAGCCCAACACAAATATAAAACAATAGTAAGAAAAAAAAAACTAATGGGAGGTGGAGAAAGGGAAACATGAAAAACATAAATAGTAAATAATACGACCGGGCTTATGGTGGTTGTTGTCCGTCCGGATCCTCTCCTTCCTCCTGATGTGGCGTCGATGCCCTGGGTGGCTGTGGAGTGCGTTGAATTGGCCTTGGTGGCCGTGCTGGTGTAGATGATGCCGTGTTGGTGGTGGAGGCATCTGGTAGGTGGTGTACATCCCTGTATATCCTTGGTACAGCTGTGACCGTCCATACCAGGATGGTGGTGGAGGAAGGGCAGGAGGCGTCCGTGTGGCTTGTGATGGCGGATGTGGTGGTTCACCAGCATGTTGATGAGCTGGCTCTGGGAACTTATCGTACATCATCTGCAGCGTGGTTGCGATGATCTGGTGGCTGGCTGCCGAATGTCGTTGGCTCTCCGACATGTTGTCAACGCTGTGTGCCAGGCATGATGTGTTATACACCAGCCGGTTGATGGATGTGGCCAGAACTTGAAGGATGTCCATAGTCTCCCTGTGATCTTCTCGTCTGGTCTTTTGCGTTTCTGCCGTGCTGTCGGCAAGAGCCTTTTGCATTTCAACCAAACCGTTTGCCATCTTCTCCATTGTCTTCTCAATGGCGTCCAGTCTGGTTTCAACGACATTCGTGTAATTATCCTGGCGGTCAGTCATCTCTGCTGCCAGGGTGTGTACCCTCTGAACATTTGAGGGATCCTGCCCTTCCTGTACGTCTGCCACCAATTGCATTTGTGAAGCTGAAAAGAAAATTAGAAATTAGTATACACATTCATACATTTGTTTGAAGGTTCACAATTTGATAATTACTCACACAGGGATGTAGAAACAGCGGGCTGCTGCACTTCCACCTCGTCGTCCGACGAATCCTGTAAGAGATCCGGCCTGAAGTAGGGACCAATCCCCGACGCAAGTCCGCTGCTGGTCCGTGGCACCTCTGTTTGCAAAAGAAGGGAAGAAAAACAATAAAGTTAATAAACTATACAAAAATGGCGACCTCCCCCCCCCCCCCCCACACCCAACCCCCCCCCCCCCCCCCCCCCAAAAAAAAACCTTCTCCATCCGGTGGTGCCGCTGCTCCAGGAGCTTCACTTGTCCTCAATTCTGGAGACTTTTCAAGGGTATGGCTGGATACGTCTGCACGGCTGTCTACAAACCCAAGAACAGTCTCGTCCGTTAACCCTGTTGACTCAAACAGTTCGGGTGATGGGTCCACAAGGGTAGTGTCTTGTTGAGGCTCTTCGGTCACAGTCCCAGAGCTCCTGGAGAGATGACGAGCTGGTGATGGCCTGCGCGCAGGAGATGTAGTTTGGCGCCCAACTGGTGGTGTGGTCGCCGACGGTATCTGGCGCGCAGGTGACGTTCTGCGCGCTGATGTCTGGCACGCAGGTGATGGTCTGTGCGCTGACGATGTCTGGCGTGCAGGTGACTTTCTGCGCGCTGACGATGTGTGGCGCTCAGGTGATGATCTGCGCGCTGCTGATGCTTGCTGCGCAGGTGATGGTCCGCGCGCTGCTGCCGATGCCTGCTGCGCAGGTGATGGTCCGCGCGCTGGCGATGTCCTGCGTGCAGGTGATGTCCTCTGGGCAGGCGTGTCTGGGGAAAAAGAACAAACACATTAGCAAATAAAAAAAATAAAAAAAGATTTAGTACAGCTCATCTGAATGTATTCTTACCATCAGGCCTCCTTTTGGACTGCTTGTCTCCCGCCGTCTTCTGTCTTCTGGGCGGTTCTTCCTCCTCGGGAAAGCCAGCAGGACGGCTGGAGTCCACACCTCCGAAAACTCCTTGGACCATGACAGGGTTCATGCGCCTTTTAATAACGTTCTCCCAGGGCAGCCACTTCAGATTGAGAGCCGGACCACCTCCCGTAGCTGTCTCATGTCAGCGCTGAATCCCCATCTTCTTCTTGGTCTGTCTGTGGAAATCACTGTACCGCTTCATGCAGTTTCTGGTGCTCCGGCGGTTTCCAGATACTGCAGTGACTTGTCTCGCGATGGCATCCCAGATGTTTTGCTTGGTCTTAGCTGCTGTGGTCTGTGCCCTTGGTCCATACAGAACGTCGTAGGACCTGTCGACGTCATCCACTAGGGCACAGTTTTCCACCTCAGTGTATCTGGGTCCACGCGGCTTCTTCTGTCCTGCGTCTTCATCAGAGGCTTCCTCCTCCGACTGATCCTCTGGCTGGCTTCTTGCCTTTAGCGATAAAAAAAACATGCACTTTATATGATCGGTATGTACCTGTGAGTATGTCAGTATCTCTGGCAGTGCGGAAAGATACCTGTAGGTGTGCATGGATGCTATTGTGTCTGCAGGTGTTGTCAGTATTTACCTTTCTAGGCCTTTTCTTTTTATTTTGCTTCTCCCTTTGGTCCCCTGATGACCGCGGCTGGTCACTGCATGCCTGGTCGGTCGTATCCTCCACCTGGGTCGGCTCCCACTCCTCATTGCTGTGCAGGGAAAATTCTTCTGACGGGTGGGGGGAAGGGGGAGACCGGGGCCACTTGTTGTAAAAATAAAAATTATTTTTACAAATTTAACACACATTACATAATTACATGCAACCACACGTCATGCTGCTGGGACCACAGTGCTCAAGCAGGACCAAACACACCCAAAAAAATGTAAAAATTTAAAAAAACCTAAGCCAATCAAGCCAAAAACCCCGTACAAGCATCCCTGCACATGCTGGAGGTCAACCAGTGCTAAAAAAAGGAGCCAAAAACATGTTTGGCAAACAAACGACAGCACATGTCGACCACATGGATGATACCGACACGCTCAAAGTCACCCCAAACAAACCAAAAAGCATCTCTGCACATGCTGGAGATACACCAGTGCTAAAGTAGGAGCAAAAAAACGTGTTTGGCAAACAAACGACAGCACATGTCGACCACATGGATGATACCGACACGCTCAAAGTCACACCAAACAAGCCAAAAAGTACCTCCGGCATGTGCAGGGATGCACCAGTGCTAAAATAGGAGCAAAAAAACATGTTTTGGAAACAAACGACAGCACATGTCGACCACATGGATGATACCGGCACGCTCAAAATCACCCCAAACAAGCCAAAAAGTACCTCCAGCATGTGCAGGGATGCATCAGTGCTAAAATAGGAGCAAAAAAATGTTTTGGAAATAAACAACAGCACATGTCGACCACATGGATGATACCGACACGCTCAAAGTCACCCCAAACAAGCCAAAAAGCATCCCTGCACATGCTGGAGATACAGCAGTGCTAAAGTAGGAGCAAAAAAACGTGTTTGCAAACAAACGACAGCACATGTCGACCACATTGATGATACCGACACGCTCAAAGTCACCCCAAACAAGCCAAAAAGTACCTCCAGCATGTGCAGGGATGCACCAGTGCTAAAATAGGAGCAAAAAAACATGTTTTGGAAACAAATGACAGCACATGTCGACCACATGGATGATACCGACACGCTCAAAGTCACCCCAAACAAGCCAAAAAGCATCCCTGCACATGCTGGAGGTACACCAGTGCTAAAGTAGGAGCAAAAAACGTGTTTGGCAAACAAACAACAGCACATGTCGACCACATGGATGATACTGACACGCTCAAAGTCACCCCAAACAAGCCAAAAAGTACCTCCAGCATGTGCAGGGATGCACCAGTGCTAAAATAGGAGCAAAAAAACTTGTTTGGCAAACAAACGACAGCACATGTCGACCACATGGATGATACCGACACGCTCAAAGTCACCCCAAACAAGCCAAAAAGCATCCCTGCACATGCTGGAGGTGCACCAATGCAAAAGCATGACCCAAAAAACATTTTATGAAAAAGAAAACGTGAAAAAGTACCCCCAAACACAAAACTCCCAAAAAAACATGCAGCGATACAAGCAGGACCTACAGCAATCCAAACAGGACCTATATACACATACCTGCACACATATACATACCCCAAACACCCCAAAGCAACGCCACATGTACACCTCATGGCACCCCCCCACCACCCAAACATTACATACGGCTCTCATACCTCATCCAAAACAGTAGCCAAGCACTCAGAACAACACCCATACACTACTCAAACACATACATGCAACGCCAGACCACATGTGGTACTTACCTACAAATGTAGAAATCGCTCCAAAAACGACTCTCCTCCGGGGTAACAGGTATCCTCTCCGTCCTGGATTAAAGCCTGCTGGGTGTCCAAATGATACCACAGCAAAAAAACAACCAATTTGCTAGCTCTGCACCTCCACACACCTCTCTGCAGGTTCACAAAATGGCTGCTGAGCACGCAGCAAACAAGCCCTATATAGGGCTCCAAACGGCGGGAAGTCGAATCCAGGACGCCCACTACTCGACGATTGGTCCGTTATTCGACAAGGGGAGTGTCGAATGAGTCATGTATTGAATATGTCGAATTCATGGTCCCGGGTGGAGGGTTTCGGCTGTCGAGTAGTGTCGAATCCTAAAACGGTAAAAAAAAAGGCGCAATTCGTCCGGAATTGCATATGCCCCATAGTCCATGGGCCAAAGCCAGATTTTTTACTAATCGGTACCAGTAAAGGGGGCAAAACTTTGTTGTATTTCTTTTGTAGAACTATGATAGTAGAGTTGTTTATTGTATGATAACCTTACCAGAGTCCCAGCTTATAGGTAGCAAAACACAAAAATGTGTGTGGAGGGGGGGGGATATAAGTCAATGGGGATTTTGGGGATTTTTGCCCGGTTCTATCTCCGGATCCAGGGGGTCTATAAAAATTCTGAGATATACATTTTGTAGCTCTGGATCTCTTCTCTGGGTGTGCCAATTTGCTTGTATGTGGACCCCAAGGCACCGGAGCTACACTAGCTGAAAGTTGGTGCCCCTACCAGCAACCGCTCCATTATAAGTCAATGGGGATTTTGGGGTCTCTTTGGACCCTGATATCTCCGGATCCAGGGGGTTTAAAAAGATTCTGAGATATACATTTTGTTCAGGTGACCCTCCTCTTTCAGATGAACCCCAAAATTTTAGCACCCCTGGGGAGCAAAATATTCCAGGTGACGTTTTTTTGAGGGGGGTCAGTTTTTGGGAGCAATTGTTCGGTCCAGTGATTTTTCTTCAAAAATCCGAGATATACATTTTGCAGAGAAGACTTTGGCCTACCCTCGGTACATAGTGGTAGGGGTTAAAGGTCGCGACCCCTGACCTGTGGAGCTTTCCAAGCACTTTAATCCATGTTTTGGGGTACCCCGACCCATCCTGGAGCTTAACCCCCAATGTAGCCCAGGTAGCCCCAGCGGATGGATACCCAAAATCATGACCCCCAAGTTTCTGTACCCCAAATTGGGGGTGCTAGGCCCCAGGGGGTAGTGCCCCCCCACCGTTTCCGGACCATGTACCCCAACATTTTGGAACTTGGTGGGGTGATAGTGCATAGACTCTTCTATCCACAGGCCAAATTTGGGGTCTCTGGCACTTCAAGAACATAAGATATGGCTCCTGGAATGGACCCCACTTCACTTGAGCGCTTGCGGGAGAGCCCCGGGTAAGTCAATGGGAAAATACAGCTGGCTTGAAGTCATAGATCTCCAGTTCCTGTGGAGCTATTTACATGAAATTTGGTATTCCCTCTATAAGTGGACCAAATTTGGGGTGATTCGGTCCAGCAGATCCGGATATACAGACCGGCAAAGTCAGCTACCTCTACCCGGGCACTCCTGGGTAAGTCAATGGCCAAGTACCGCTGACTGGAAGTGCTGGATCTCCAGTTCTGGTGGAGCTATTTACTTTTGGCACACTAGTAGGGGCTTATCCCCTCTATATTTGGGCCAAATTTGGGGTAATTCGGTCTGGCAGAACCGGAGATATTTTGCTCCAAAGTGGTCAAATTTTTGGCCCATTCAGGGAACCGGGGAGACTCTGCAGCTTGTGTAGGTGCTTTAAGTACCTGTGCTGTAACTGGTATCTGTTAAAAAAAAGAGTGGGAACCAGGATATTTGTGCCCACAAGCCGATGCAAAAAATACTTGTAGCGAAACAGAACTTTGTGCAATTAATATGGATACAGGCTTCATTGCAAAGCATCTCCGGTAATGTGGCATTGCAAATGTTTTGGCATAAGATATTGACACCATTAAGCATTTCATCCAAATAGGCTTTGTCATTTTTATGGGTTTCTTCCAACCACGCGAGAAATCCCTTCCATGCAAGCCTCATAATAGCTTCATACACCAGCTTGTGAAGTCGCACCGCACAGTTGTACTTACGACCTTTCATTATATCACAAAGCTGTGGCTATAAGGCGGTTATCATACAGAAATATTATGGCCATATATATATCTTTAAGAAAAGTGCACTCAAGTTTTGCCCCTCTTGGTGGTACCGACATTTGGTCTGGCCCACGAACTAACAATATCATAGAGAAGGAGAGAAAGATCTACATATTGTATGCATGTAAAACAAACAAGGCAAGCCTGGATCCATATCTACAACCCCAATTTTTTTTTAAATCAAGTAGTTTTTATTGAGTTTTATGTCACAAACAAACAAAACAAAACATCAACATTGAAATTTAACTATAACTTTAACAGTTGCCATCAATAAACCAATTTTTTCAATCACATTTTGGTGTGCGTGTTATTTCTTATCATATATAATTACATATATGTATTCATGACGAGGAGTATCCATAGTTTTACAATGTCGCTCATGTGCTTAATACTTGTTCGCCCAGCCCTGCGCTACCCCAGCGGCCCCACATCTCCGTAAATCGAGAGGTGGAACCCCGTATTTTATACATATGTCTCTCATGGCGAATTACCTCGTTCACCAACGCCCTCCAGTGCTCCACCCTAGGTATATCAGCAGAGAACCAGACCCTAGCAATAACCACCTTAGCTAGCGTTGTGAGACACAGGACATATTTGTACAGCAAAACAGAGTGCGTCTCCTCCAAATCTAGCCCAAATAAACATATGCCAGGATCTAATGTAGGAAGGGACGGTGCTGTCATGACTACATCACACCAAACTCTATGCCAGAAAAGGGAAATCTCAGGGCAGTCCCACAATAAGTGCCAAAATCCGGCATCAGCTGCCTGACACCTGGGGCAGTTAGAATCTTCCCTAAGACCAGCCCTCTGCATACTAACCGGAGTGCGATAGGACCTGTGTAGAATGTAGAAAAAACCTGCTTATACCTTATACATGGTGTAGTGTATTTAAGTGAACACATAATCTGAAGCCACTGCTCTTGGGACAATTGCCCTAAATCAGTCTCCCATTTAATACGGAGATTGTTTAATAGATCGGGATAGCTATTGTTATTTAAAGCAGCATATATGGTAGACACCTTCCCCCTCTGGCTCATTGAAGCAAGCAGCGTCTTAACAGGTGAGTCAGCAATCGATGGTGGGCCGTGAGGGAATTGGGTCTGTACAGCATGTCTAAGCCGAAAGTATCGGAACATAACTGTGTTAGGCACATCAAATTCGATCTTTAGTTGCTGAAATGACTTCAGCACTCCACCGTGGTATAGCTGACCCAGTGCCACGACTCCCCTAGCAATCCATATGTTATCTAGCGACATCTCATATAGCTCAGGGTATGCACTATTGAACCACAATGGAGTACAGGTATCATGTCCCTCCCAGTCATACAAAGTGTGCGCATAACGCCAGATAAGCAAGGCTTGACGCAACAAGGGAGGCATGCCAGACGTTGAGAGACCAGAAAGGAGAAGTTGAAGAGGAGAGAGAGAGAAAGCAGGAGAGCACTCCGTCCGCTCAGCCAGAAACCCCCTCATCGTATCCCCCAGAGAGTCCCCAGTCCATTCACTCAGATGGGCCAGCTGAGTGGCCACATAGTATAGTCTGAGATCTGGGAGGCTTGCTCCGCCAGACATCTGAGATCTGCACATCGTTCTTATAGAGACCCGCGCCTGCCTGCCACTCCATATAAATGAGGATAAAACTCCCTCAATAACAGTAAAGATCTTCTTGGGAAGGTAGACCGGGGAATTCTGTAGAGCATAGAGAAACTTTGGCTGCATCACCATTTTAAATAAATTGACCCTACCCAGGACAGACAGCGGTAATTTTTTCCAGCTATGTGCCTTTTCTTTAAATGTCGCTAGTATGGGGTCAATATTTTGGGCCATATAGCTACGCGCCATAGGAGTAATCCAGATGCCTAGATATTTGAATCGCAGTGTCCATTGCAAAGGATACGCCCCCTGTGTGTTTTCGGGAAGAAGGCCAGAGATAGGAAAAATGTGGGACTTGTCCCAGTTAATTAGCAGACCGGAAAAGATACCAAAATTCTCCACTACCTGTAATGCTGTTCGTAGGGAGTCATCAGAGTCTTGCAGGAAGAGTAGCATGTCATCCGCGTATAGCGCCACCACATCCACATGACCCCCAATCTCAACTCCCCTGACCCCGCCATCACCTCGCAGCAGGGCGGCCAACGGCTCCACGGCCATCGCAAACAGAGCAGGAGACAGGGGGCAGCCCTGTCGAGTGCCCCTCTCCAGTGCAAAAAGCTCAGACGTGAAACCATTGGCCGTCACACGAGCCACAGGCAAGGAATACAGTAATTGGATAAAGCCAATAAATCGAGGACCAAAGGCAAATTTCTCCAGCACCCCCCATAGGTACCTCCACTCTACGGAGTCGAACGCTTTGGCCGCATCAAGGGACACCACCACCGCGTCCGATCCCCCCACATCATTTCTCTGGAGATGACAGAACAATCTACGTAAATTTTGGGCCGTGGACTTGCCCGGCATAAAGCCCGTCTGGTCTGGATGAATTATCGTTGTAATTACCAAATTCAATCGAGATGCCAAGATTTTTGCCAGTATTTTTACATCAGTGTTGAGGAGGGAAATGGGTCGATAGGACTCGGGGAGCAGGGGGTCTTTCCCTGGTTTCAGCAGGACAATTATATTGGCCTCGGCCATAGAGCGCGGGAGGGCCCCACCCTTTAAGAGTAGTTCAAACAGTTGTAGGAGATAGGGGGCAAAAAAAGTAATGTATTTTTTATAGACCTCACCCGGAAGTCCATCTGATCCCGGTGCCTTAGACGCCGGGAGAGACAGGATCGCGGCCTCCACCTCCTCCACCGTGATAGGCGCATCCAGAGCCCCAGAGTCCTCCCGGGACAAGCATGGCAAGGTCAGCTGAGCCAAAAAATCCCCCAGCTGATCATCAGAGTAACCGGCTCGGGAGGCATAGAGCGAGGAATAATAACTACGGAAAGTCTCCGCCACCTTTGATCCAGAGTAACACATTTGGCCAGCAGAGTTTTTCACACACTGAATTACTGTTCTAGGGGAATCAGACCGGGCCAAAAAGGCCAAATAGCTGCCATTCATCTCAGCCCGAAAATACTGCTCATGTCCCGCAAAAAGGAGTCTACGCCTGGATTTCTCAAATAAACAATCCGACCACTCACTCTGCGCGTTCTTCCACAACAATTCATCAGACCGCACATGGGTATTAAGATATTGAGATTCCAACTGCTGGCACAAATATTCCAACCGCATCTCCTCCCTCTTACTGAATGCTTTAACTTCAGAGATCCGCTTTATAAAGGAGCCCCGCAGAAACGCCTTAAAGGCATCATGCTTCATTGTCAGAACACTGTATAGTGAATTATCTTCCTGGAACCCTTCCCAGGCGGCCATCAGATCCTCACCCTTCCCCAGCAGAGTCAACCAAAAGGGATTAAGCTTCCACATTTTTGCTCCCCGCTCCCAACCCATATTAACTGTGACCAAAACAGGAGAATGATCCGATATGCCCCTAGGGAGATAGTCCACCGCCAGCACGTCCGGGGACAAACCATGGGAAACCAACACCAAATCAATACGAGAAAAAGCGTGATGGGTAGCGGACTGACAGGAGAACCGAGTGGCCGCGGGATTTCGACATCTCCATATATCCACCAGCCCCATCTCCCCCACCAGTCTTGCGAATGAGGTAGGGGACGCCAGGGGAGGGGAAGATGCAACCGACTCCCTCCACCTGTCCATGCCACCATCCATGACATTGTTAAAATCTCCTAGACATATCACAGGGGTAGCAGGGGACCGGGCCAGAAAACGGGCAGCGTGCCGGAGGACCTCATTGTTATATGGCGGCGGGACATATACTGCTAATATATTAAACAGTCGGCTGTTAATATGGGCTCGTAGGAAGACGTACCTGCCATACTGGTCAGTTTCACATTCATCCATATGAAATTGTACGGACTTTTTAATCATTACAGAAACGCCTCTAGCATTGCTAGAGAAGGTGGAATGATACACGTGACTGACCCAGGGCTTTCTAAGCGCCAACACTCTACCTCCATGCAAATGTGTTTCAGAAAGACAAATTATGTCTGCCTGATATTTTTTAACCTGAGTCAGGACTAACGATCTTTTGATTTTTTTATTCAATCCCCGAACGTTCCAGCTGAGCAGACTGAGCCCCTCAGAAACAGTAGACATAGAAATCATAACGGAGAGGGATAACAGGATAGGTTAAAGAGACATATAGCAGAGCCTGGCATCGCAGCATAGCAACGTTGAGCCAACAGTACATAGGGACAGGAATAACCAGTCCCCCTACGTTCCTGGAGGCATAAGAGCACAGAGCAACATAATGCAGAAAATACGCGTCTTTGCAAAATACGCACAGAGCTAAAAAGTGATGGCTTGGAAAAAAATAAACTAACCCCCCCCGCACCCACCCTATATCACCTAATAACGCAGTGTAGCAGAACACACACATAGGCAAAGATTGATGGCATGAAAAAAAAAAAACTAACCCCCCCCACACCCACCCTGTATCACCTTGCGAATAGTGATGAGCGGATTCGGTTTTACTCGGTTTTACTCGGTTTTACTCGGTTCTCAAAACGGCATCTTATTGGCTCACGGATGTCACGTGTTTTGGATAGCCAATAAGATGCCGTTTTGAGAACCGAGTAAAACCGAGTAAAACCGAGTAAAACCGAACCTCGCTCATCACTACTTGCGAACATAAGGTATACCTGGATCCCATAACTCCCACCAAAGTAACTAAGCTAAGGGATAGGGGCCTAACTAAGATCCCAAAGAAATGCCCCTACACTATCTTCGGCATAAACTCTCCACAGAGTACCAGTAGAAGTAGTACCCTAACCCTGGGGGAAAAAAAAAAAAAAAAAAAAAAGGGAAAAAAAAAAGAAAAACATATCTAGCAGCGTACCCCAACGTATAAAAACGAAACAAGGATTAATATCAACATTAGGCTGCTCAGCATTACCCCCCTGGTACATTGCATATATATCCACAGCATGACTAGCGTAACATGATTTGAAACAGTTAGGCTTAGCCAGCAATAAGAAAGTAACAAATCAACAAATGTATGATAATACATCAACGAGGAGGACGAGGCTGTCGTTCCAACCATGCAACAGCATCTTGAGGAGTGGAGAAGAAATGAGTGGTGTTATCGGACACCACCCTCAGTTTGGCCGGGAACAGCATAGAGTATTGTATATTGCGGTCACGGAGTTGACGCTTAACATGCAGAAACTGTGATCTACTCTTTTGCACCTCCAGGGCAAAGTCAGGGAAAACGGATATATTATGTCCATCTAGTTGGATAGGGCCCTGTGTCCGGGCCATGCGGAGTATAGCGTCACGGTCCTTAAAATGTAGGAAACGAGCAATAAATGTTCTAGCCGGAGCCCCGGGTGGTGGCGGTCTAGGTGGGAGCCTGTGCGCTCGTTCCACCGCGAATTGAGAGGTAAATGCTTCTTTGCCAAATAATTTAATAAGCCAATTTTCCAGAAAGGATTCCGGGGAGGTGCCCTCTGCCCTCTCAGGGAGCCCAACAAACCGAACGTTGTTGCGCCGTAGTCTCCCCTCGATATCGGACATTTTACTCTGCATAGATATCACCTGGGTAGACAAATCGGCCACTTTCAATTGTAAGGGTGATGTAGTATCTTCTAGAGCCGATATCCGATGCTCAGTTTCACCCACTCTTTCTCGGATTTTCTGTAGATCCTGTCTTAGGAGAGAGACGTCCGCCTGGACTTGCCCAATCTTGTCCGTGACCCTCTGCTCAGACGCAAAAATGGCCTGTAGTATTTGCTGGGTAGACTGAACCTGCTCAGTGGGGTCGGGGGCAGCGACCTCAGCCGCAGGCGGGGATGGGTCAGTGTCACCCTGCTTTGCCGAGTGAGTTGCCTGTTGTGACCTAGCAAATTTCTCCAGTTTTGCAGCGGCGTTCGCCGCGCTCTGACCTCCTTTCACCATTGCAGCACTGGACGCGAAGTCAGGACCCCAAGGATATTACAGCAAAAAAGTCCCTGAGCAGTGTCAGGTCAGCACAGGTGCTGGAGCCGCTCGGATCGGGCAGATATGATAAATAATAATGTAGCAGAGTAGAGCAGGCTTATGGGCACACACCGCAGAGTAGGTTATATGCAGAGAATAGGAGCTCAGCTGGTTCAGCACAAGAGCAAAACTATGTGGTTATTGCAGATTTGCAGGGAGTATATAAGGACTGTGCTGTTTCCTTCCTTATTATTGCCCTCTATTCCCTTCCTCCTTCTGTATATTCAGGAACTCCTCAATGGATGTAGGGGGGAGTAATATTCTTCTTTTTTTTTTTTTTTTGGGGCACCACACTTTTGAGCATTTATTAAGCCCAGGAGGGAGATAGAGAGGCAGCCCCAGCCACAGCTCAATTCACTGTACTGCACCACAGGATGGCGCTGGGAGACAAGCTTCACATAAGGAGAATAGAAAAAAAAAAAAAAGGGAAGATGGCGGCTTCGCGGGCTTTCCTCCCCGCACTCACCCGCCCGCTGGGTCTTCTGGAAGGTACCGCTGCTCCCGGCCGTCAGTCAGGATCTCCTCCGTCTCCGATCCCCAGCTGGGGGATCACTGCAGGGCCGCCGTCAGGAGCGCTGTCGCGTGTCTTACGCGTCTTCCCTCGAGCTCCGGCACGCAGAGAGGCAGGGAGCCGGGCTAGCACACTGGAGGGGTCAGATATAAGGAGCCGCTTCACGCTCCCGGCCAGCGCGGATGACAGCAGGGGTAGCACACCTTCCTATGCCTGCAGGCAGATCTCAGGAGTCACGGGTTAGGGGTAAACGGATATTTGAGCAGGATTATTATGGAGAGCTAGAGCTGCACACTGCTACTCCATTCCGATCCAAGCCACGCCCCATCTACAACCCCAATTTGACTATTCCTCTCCAATACAAAGAGTTTACATCTCCCCCAAGGTAGTGTTTGGCCTTAAACTAGTAATTTTCGAGAAAAATTGGGGGATCTTGTTCATAAATACGTGTTTCATACAATAATGTGGTTTTAAAACATTTCCACACTTGTTCTTTTAATGGGTGTGACAGGGTTTCTATATAACTTTCACATGTCTCAAAAATCTTTTCAGTGAATTTTTCTTTTTGTAATGAAGCCTCCAGCCATTCCATTCTGAAAATGTGGAAAAGTTTCCCCAAGAAAAGCGACAATGGGGGGGGGGGGACTCTGTGGATTGTATCCACATCTGTAAGATACATTTTTTAGCTGCTGCAGATATTATCAACTATTTTTTATTACCTTGTGTTATTTTAGTTGCCTCAGGTGTTATACCGAATATTGCCCATTCAGGGGTTAAGGGTAAGCAGTTAACCAAGTGTTGAGTTACATATCTCCATATCTGGACCCAAAATCTCCTAATTATAGGGCATCCCCAAAGGCAGTGTAACAACTCAGCCCTCTGTGATCCACATCTAGGACACAAATGATCTTCTATCATACCCATCAGATATCTACGATGTGGTGATAGGTATGTCCTGTGCCATATATTAAAAAATAGTTCTACATAAGATGCCGCAGGTACTAATTTAATGGATAATTTGAAAGTCTTCAATTTTTTTTGTACTTAAACATGCAAATTGATTTTTCCATTGCGCCATCCCCGTCTGCAGATCATCATATTGTAAAGGGGTATGCAGGAATGAGTAATGTATAGATATAGCCTTAAAAGAGGGATTTTCCTCCATCAATAGTTTATCTAGCGGATCATCATAATCCATTGGGGATAGGACCCTGGAGACACCAGCCACATAATGTTGAGCTTGTAGGTATGCTAAGGGGAAGGGTCTCAATATTGGGAATTGTTCTACAGCTTGTGCAAGTGTTAATGGTTTTCTCAAGTCACTGTTTATAATTTGTCGTATAGAAGTGATGCCGTATCTTTCCCACAATGTGAATAGGTGACCTGCATTTCCATCTTGGAAACGTGTATTATGGACTAAGGGGAGAAAAAGGGATATGGACGGGTTTAATTAACATTTATGCCGTAGTATGTGACAAACTTTGCGAGTTGACATCAACAGTGGATTAGCGCGAACAGATATAGGTATTTCTTCCTCATGTAGGTGTAGAAAGGAAATTATACTATCACCATTTAAAAATGCGGCTTCTAAAGTCGTATGAAAGTACATATTTCTGCCATGAAGCCAGTCCCATAGGTAGCGCAGGTGGGAAGCATGGCTATATTCTGATATATTAGGTAAATTGATACCTCCATTGGATCTACTCTGCTGGAGTTTTACCATACTAATATTTCCCTCTTGCCGTTTCAAATAAACGTGCACAGGATCTTCTAAGTTTCCCTTTTACCACTTCTAGATAGTAAAATTGGGAGGGATTGTAATGGGTACAGAATTCTAGGGAATAGAATAATTTTCACCAGGTTTGCTCTACCTAGATATATGTTTAGATGTTTAGATGCCGCCATCGTTCCGTGTTCTCCTTCATACTACATATTATCTTTCTTAAGTTAAAGGTATACAGGTTGTTTACATTTTGGGGGATTTGTACTCCTAAATAGGTAATTGCTTTGGTTATCCGTGCACAACCTGGTTTTAGATATAGGGCTGTGGACTTCCCAAAATTAACTTCGAATCCAGACACAAGTTTGAATTCTTTAACATGTTCCATCAGTGGTCCCAGGGCCCTCCTCGGTTCCGATATAAATAAGAGAACATCATCATCGAAAGCTGATATCTTCACCTCTTCCACACCAATACTAATTCCCTTGAATTGGGACAAATTCTGTAGCACTCTTAACATGGGATCTAATGCTAAATTAAAAAGTAGGGGCGAAAGGGGACAACCCTGTCTTGTTCCTCTAGTCAACCCAAGTTTTTCCCCCACATTCCCATTGATTAACAAGGAGGTAAATGGTTGGGTATAAAAAAAAAATATTAAAGTTTGAAAGGTTTATTCAAATCCCCTCCTATTTAATATGTCGTAAAGGTAGGGCCAAGAAACCTTATCAAATGCTTTGGTGGCGTCTAGGCTCAAAAGCATGTTTGGGGTATCTGCCTGAAGATTCGCCGCCATTACCGCCGCTATGGCAGTGCGAATTCCCTTTACAGAATGTCTGCCTTTTGCGAAGCCTAGCTGATGGTCTGTTAGCATGGAAGCAAAAAATGATTGAAGTCTATCTGACATTATTTTGGCTAAAATTTTGAAAGTGTGATGGGGCGATATGAAGATGGCAGAGTATGGTCTCTGTTGGGCTTTGGTGTGAGGGTAGTATAGGGTTGATTAAAGTTAGGATGCAGAGGGGATTCAGTTTGAATATTTCGGTATAGAGTATGTAGTGCCGGTATAATGACATGATGTAGGAGCTTATAATATTCTACTGAGTAACCGTCAGGTCCTGGTGCTTTGTTTCGAATGCATAGATGTGATTGCCCTGACTATTTCCTCTTCTGTTATCACCCTCTCTAGTTCTTCCCGATGTAAAGGCGTTATACAAGGGAGATTTGCTTCAACTAGCAATTTTGTCATCAGAAAACAATCGTGGGGTTGACGTATAAAGTTGACAAAAGTATTCCTGGAATGCCTTTGCAATATCTGGAGTTTTTGTGTATAAAGTATCAATGTAATTATTGCGTATGGCAGAAATATGACATCTTCGCTTAAAGCTCTTGGTCATATTTGCTAGTAAAGTACCCATTTTATTGCCCCAACGAAAATATTTTTGTTTGGTATAGTCCAATTTCATATGGGCTTGGGCTACTAAGAAGCTGTCAAGCATTCGACGGGACTCAACATATTTACTATGTGTATTAGCGTTAGGATGTGAAACATAATCTGCCAAGTGTGTCTGCATTGTTTGCTGTAATTCTTTTTGTCAGGAAGCAGACTCCTTGTTTCTGTTTGCTACATATGATATTATTTGTCCCCTCATTACCACTTTAGACGTTTCCCAAAACAGGACAGGGTTGTCCCAATGCTCCAAGCTATCATCCGAGAACTCCGCCCACTTCAGTTTCAAAAACTTTTTAAATTGCTCAGAGCGATAAAGGTATGAAGGAAATTGCCAAAAGAAAGAGCGCGAACCCACTGAGTGAGCACTGAGTGTAATTTATACTGGGGCATGATCAGAGACAGCTATGTCTCCCACATAAGTGGTCACAGTGTCCGAAAGCAATGCCATAGATAATAAAATATAATCATTATGGGAGAAGGACCCGTGGACCACCGAGTGGAACGTGTAAGACCTGTCCGTGGGGTTAAATATCTGCCACGAGTCCACTAAAGAGTGGTCCGCCAATAAATTGGAAATCTGACTTTATTGAGGAGCAGTTCGGTTTACAGGATATATTTGTCAAGAGAGGCATCCGAAATCACATTAAACTCTCCCCCCAACACTAATTTGAAATTGGTTCTACTGTATAAATGTTGTGATATACATTGGTAAAAGGCCTGCTGTTCAGTATTAGGTGCATATACATTGAGTAAAGTAAATTTGGTATCGTAGATCTGGACATCCATTGGGATATATCAACCCTCTGGGTCTAGAATCATATTTAAAATAGTATGAGGAAGGTGTTGAGCAAAGAGTATCACTACACCATGCAACTTGGAACGGTAAGATGCAGAGAGACACTCGCCTATCCATCCGTCACGCAATGCAGCGTCCTACCCTATTTTCCAATGTGTTTCTTGAATATAAACAATATCTGGTTTGAGCTTTTTAAGCGCTGAGGATATTTTCTTGTGTATAATTGGGGTGTTGAGACCCCCTACACTCCATTATGTGATTTTAATGGAGCAGGTCGTTTGTTGGAGAGGTCGTTGAGGCATTGAAACAGGTGCTGTCATCCTATACCGGTCAACGGGATTGTAATAGCAATGCTACATCTAAGGAACATGAGGCTACCCCTGTCCTAGCAAGCAGGGTGAACCCCAAGGGGACCTAACAAGTATGGATCCGGGCCCGTTACAAAAGGCATAATCGTACACAATTGAATCAACCACATAAAGACATGCTTCCAAATAATTTCCATTTTTTCCAACCAAAACAATCACAATGCCATTCCCTGATATGTGTTTCAGGGGTTGGCAGGTTCAATAAAGAATATAACCGAACATATAGGACAAATGTCATAACAGTTGAAGAGTAACATACATGTATTAATACTAAAAACAACTGGCTATTTTATAACCAGGAGAGTATGTCATTTTTATTCCAGAGAGCCACTATGGCTCATAACTGAGGAGAGGAACTTGATTGAGATCGGGCGGGTGAGCCCCTAGGTGGGCGATTTGGTAACAAATGGGCTCGGGCCTCATTCGGGTTATCAAATATAAAAGTTTGCCCATTTTCAGTAATTTTTAGTTTTGCCGGATATAACAATGCGAATTGCTTGTTGTTATCAACCAGAAACTTACAAATTGGAGAGAACTCCTTGCGTTTCTGGGCCACTGCAACAGAGAAATCCTGAAATATGAGAATCCCTTGTTCCTCAACAACCAAGTCTTGCCGACCTTTGAAAGTCAATAAAATGTTCTCCTTGTCACGGTAGTCAAAAAAATTCGCTATCACCGGGCGGGGGTTACTGTTAGGTCTCTCTCTTTCCGGACCCAATCTATGCGCCCGTTCTATTTGGGGAATTCCCAAATCATTGTGTAGGTTAAGTGCCTCGATTATTTGCGTGCTTATATAATCTATCAAGGCCGGGCCTTTAACCTATTCTGTGAAACCTACGAAGGGGAGATTGGTACGCCTACAGCGGTTTTCTAAATCATCCACCTTGTCGACAAGCGTTTGATAAGAGGTTGTCTTAGCTGTGCAGGATGATTGTATGGCAAGCAAATTATCCTCAACGCCACTCACTCTGTTCTACTGCATCTAGTCTATTAGTATGATCGGTCAGGCGATTCAACGCAGAATCGAGGAAGGTTTGTAGTTTATCTAATCTCATTTCTATCTTGGGCACCAACTGATCAAATTTTTCCTCGATCTTGGGCAGGAAATTTTGAAGTTTTTCATCAATCATAGGCATGAGCAACTCAAATTTCTCTTCTATTCGTGGCATTATGATATTTAGGAGTGATGCCGCCATGTTAGGAGTTGAGGAATTAGAGTCGCCCCTTCCCCTATCTGGCTGTTCTGGGGAGGAGGCACCCTGTGGAGATGGTGGGGAGGGGCCTGATTTTGCAGGCGTTTTGTTGGGTTTAATCATAGCGCGGGTAGAAAATCTAGGTGGAAGTGAGGACTGCGACTTATTGAGAAATTTTTCCATACAGAGCTAGCTGTCAAAGTTTCCTTCAAACTGTATTACAAAAGAATAAAGTAGTTCCTATGTTGAGCGATAATAAAGAAAAAGAAAAGAAACAACTCTCCTGGAAGTTATTGAATTCACATCTTGTGGATTAAATATTGAGTTACTGAACAATAATTATACTGTTGACAGGGTTGTTTTTAGATAGGTCAAATATAACCAATATTCAAAAAGTGAGTCTGCCAATAAGGTGAGAGGAGAAGAAAATAAAGGAAAAAAATGAACAGAAGAGACGAAGAGACAAAACCAAAGCTCCCTGATTGGAGACAGAGCTAAGCAGATGGAATAGTGGCTCGGTCAGTATATAGACAGTGCAACTAAAAGTATAGCCATTGTACTATGAAGTCACATTAACTCGCAATTGTGTGTGAGACAGGAACATCTAGTGTGAGCAAAACCTTCTACTATTTATGGCAAACTGAGTATCAAAATATAGTTAAATGTAAGTGTCAGTAAGGGCCAATAAAATGGTAATAGCAATAAGTTTAGACACTTTCAACCAGAAGGGATAGTGTTTCCGTAAAAATTGTCATACAGGCCGTGGCGTACAGCCTTTTCAAGTAGTAAGTATAAGTATTACTGCATAAACAGTCATAAAATGTCCACTAGAGACCAAGAATCAATATACTCCGAAGCCAAGACACAAACACAGGAAATATATTGTTATGATTATTCCACTGCTAAAGGATTCTTTCGTAGGAACTTGGTGTTATATGTCAAGCCATAACATTAGAAAAATATGATATTAGTGCTAGAATGACAGAAAAAATGTAAGAGACCTATTAAAAACACACACACACACACACACACACACACACACAGTCGAGGTAACAAGAATATGAACAGTGCACCTTATTCGTACAATGTGAATAATAATGTGAGTACTGTTTATAAACAATTATGAACACAGTCCTATAAAAAATAAGAATTTACTTACCGATAATTCTATTTCTCGTAGTCCGTAGTGGATGCTGGGAACTCCGTAAGGACCATGGGGAATAGCGGCTCCGCAGGAGACTGGGCACAAAAAGAAAAGCTTTAGGACTACCTGGTGTGCACTGGCTCCTCCCCCTATGACCCTCCTCCAAGCCTCAGTTAGGATACTGTGCCCGGACGAGCGTACACAATAAGGAAGGATTTTTGAATCCCGGGTAAGACTCATACCAGCCACACCAATCACACCGTACAACTTGTGATACAAAACCCAGTTAACAGCATGATAACAGAGGAGCCTCTGAATAGATGGCTCACAACAAGAACTCGATTAGTTAACAATAACTATGTACAAGTATTGCAGACAATCCGCACTTGGGATGGGCGCCCAGCATCCACTACGGACTACGAGAAATAGAATTATCGGTAAGTAAATTCTTATTTTCTCTGACGTCCTAGTGGATGCTGGGAACTCCGTAAGGACCATGGGGATTATACCAAAGCTCCCAAACGGGCGGGAGAGTGCGGATGACTCTGCAGCACCGAATGAGAAAACTCAAGGTCCTCCTCAGCCAGAGTGTCAAATTTGTAAAATTTTACAAAGGTATTTGACCCTGACCAAGTAGCAGCTCGGCAAAGTTGTAAAGCCGAGACCCCTCGGGCAGCCGCCCAGGATGAGCCCACCTTCCTTGTGGAGTGGGCTTTTACAGATTTTGGCTGTGGCAGGCCTGCCACAGAATGCGCAAGCTGAATTGTATTACAAATCCAGCGAGCAATAGTCTGCTTAGAAGCAGGAGCACCCAGCTTGTTGGGTGCGTACAGGATAAACAGCGAGTCAGATTTTCTGACTCCAGCCGTCCTGGAAATATATATTTTCAGGGCCCTGACAACGTCTAGCAACTTGGAGTCCTCCAAGTCCCTAGTAGCCGCAGGCACCACAATAGGCTGGTTCAGGTGAAACGCTGACACCACCTTAGGGAGAAACTGAGGACGAGTCCTCAATTCCGCCCTGTCCGAATGGAAAATCAGATAAGGGTTTTTACAGGATAAAGCCGCCAATTCCGACACGCGCCTGGCCGAAGCCAGGGCCAACAGCATGACCACTTTCCACGTGAGATATTTTAAATCCACAGATTTAAGTGGTTCAAACCAATGTGATTTTAGGAACCCCAAAACTACATTGAGATCCCAAGGTGCCACTGGAGGCACAAAAGGAGGCTGTATATGCAGCACCCCCTTGACAAACGTCTGAACTTCAGGAACTGAAGCCAGTTCTTTCTTGAAGAAAATCGACAGGGCCGAAATCTGAACCTTAATGGATCCCAATTTGAGGCCCATAGACACTCCTGTTTGCAGGAAATGCAGGAATCGACCCAGTTGAAATTCCTCCGTCTGGGCCTTCCTGGCCTCGCACCACGCAACATATTTTCGCCAAATGCGGTGATAATGCTTTGCGGTTACATCCTTTCTGGCTTTTATCAAAGTAGGGATGACTTCTTCTGGAATGCCTTTTTCCTTCAGGATCCGGCGTTCAACCGCCATGCCGTCAAACGCAGCCGCGGTAAGTCTTGGAACAGACAGGGTCCCTGCAGGAGCAGGTCCCTTCTTAGAGGTAGAGGCCACGGGTCCTCTGTGAGCATCTCTTGAAGTTCCGGGTACCAAGTCCTTCTTGGCCAATCCGGAGCCACGAGTATAGTTCTTACTCCTCTCTGTCTTATAATTCTCAGTACCTTGGGTATGAGCGGCAGAGGAGGGAACACATAAACCGACTGGTACACCCACGGCGTTACCAGGGCATCCACAGCTATCGCCTGAGGGTCCCTTGACCTGGCGCAATAACTTTTTAGTTTTTTGTTGAGGCGGGACGCCATCATGTCCACCTTTGGTTTTTCCCAACGGCTTACAATCATGTGGAAAACCTCCGGGTGAAGTCCCCACTCTCCCGGGTGGAGGTCGTGTCTGCTGAGGAAGTCTGCTTCCCAGTTGTCCACTCCCGGAATAAACACTGCTGACAGTGCTATCTCATGATTTTCCGCCCATCGGAGAATCCTTGCAGCTTCTGCCATTGCCCTCCTGCTTCTTGTGCCGCCCTGTCTGTTTACGTGGGCGACCGCCGTGATGTTGTCCGACTGGATCAACACCGGCTGGTCCTGAAGCAGAGGTCTCGCTTGGCTTAGGGCATTGTAAATGGCCCTTAGCTTCAGGATATTTATGTGAAGTGAGGTCTCCAGGTTTGACCACACTCCCTGGAAATTTCTTCCCTGTGTGACTGCTCCCCAGCCTCGAAGGCTGGCATCCGTGGTCACCAGGACCCAGTCCTGAATGCCGAATCTGCGGCCCTCTAAAAGATGGGCACTCTGCAACCACCACAGGAGAGACACCCTTGTCCTTGGTGACAGGGTTATCCTCTGATGCATCTGAAGATGCGATCCGGACCATTTGTCCAGCAGGTCCCACTGGAAAGTTCTTGCGTGGAATCTGCCGAATGGAATTGCTTCGTAAGAAGCCACCATTTTTCCCAGGACCCTTGTGCATTGATGCACCGATACTTGACCTGGTTTTAGGAGGTTTCTGACTAGATCGGATAACTCCCTGGCTTTCTCCTCCGGGAGAAATACCTTTTTCTGGACTGTGTCCAGAATCATCCCTAGGAACAGAAGACGTGTCGTCGGGATCAGCTGCGATTTTGGAATATTGAGAATCCAACCGTGCTGTCGTAACACTTCTTGAGATAGTGCTACCCCGACTACCAACTGTTCCCTGGATCTCGCCCTTATCAGGAGATCGTCCAAGTACGGGATAATTAAAACTCCCTTCCTTCGAAGGAGTATCATCATTTCGGCCATTACCTTGGTAAAGACCCGCGGTGCCGTGGACAATCCAAACGGCAGCGTTTGGAACTGATAGTGGCAGTTCTGTACCACAAACCTGAGGTACCCTTGGTGAGAAGGGTTAATTGGAACATGCAGGTAAGCATCCTTGATGTCCAGAGACACCATATAATCCCCTTCCTCCAGGCTCGAGATAACCGCTCTGAGTGACTCCATCTTGAATTTGAACTTCTTTATGTAAGTGTTCAATGACTTTAGATTTAAAATGGGTCTCACCGAGCCGTCCGGCTTCGGTACCACAAACATTGTGGAATAATACCCCTTTCCTTGTTGCAGGAGGGGTACCTTGATTATCACCTGCTGGGAATACAGCTTGTGGATAGCTTCTAATACCGCCTCCCTGTCGGAAGGAGTCGTCGGTAAGGCAGACTTTAGGAAACGGCGAGGGGGAGACGTCTCGAATTCCAATTTGTACCCCTGAGATACTACCTGAAGGATCCAGGGATCTACTTGTGAGTGAGCCCACTGTGCGCTGAAATTCTTGAGATGGGCCCCCACCGTACCTGAGTCCGCCTGTAGAGCCCCAGCGTCATGCTGAGGACTTGGCGGATGCGGGGGAGGACTTCTGTTCCTGGGAACTGGCTGTTTGCTGCAGCCTTTTTCCTCTCCCTCTGCCACGGGGCAGAAAAGAGGAGCCTTTTGCCCGCTTGCCCTTATGGGGCCGAAAGGACTGCGCATGATAATACGATGTCTTCTTTTGTTGAGAGGCGACCTGGGGTAAAAACGTGGATTTCCCAGCAGTTGCCGTGGAAACCAGGTCCGACAGACCTACCCCAAATAACTCCTCCCCTTTATAAGGCAATACTTCCATATGCCTTTTAGAATCGGCATCACCTGACCACTGCCGAGTCCATAACCCCCTTCTGGCGGAAATGGACATAGCACTTACTCGTGATGCCAGTCGGCAAATATCCCTCTGTGCATCACGCATGTATAAAAATGCATCTTTTAAATGCTCTACAGTCAGTAATATACTGTCCCTATCCAGGGTATCAATATTGTCTGTCAGGGAGTCTGACCAAGCCACCCCAGCACTGCACATCCAGGCTGAGGCGATTGCTGGTCGCAGTATAACACCAGTGTGTGTGTATATACACTTCAGGATAGTCTCCTGCTTTCTGTCAGCAGGATCCTTAAGGGCGGCCGTATCCGGAGACGGTAGTGCCACCTGTTTGGACAAGCGTGTGAGCGCTTTATCTACCCTAGGGGGAGTTTCCCAACGCGCCCTATCCTCTGGCGGGAAAGGGTACATTTCCAATAACTTCCTAGGAATTATTTGTTTTTTATCAGGAGAAACCCACGCTTCATCACACACTTCATTTAATTCCTCAGATGCAGGAAAAACTACCGGTAGTTTTTTCTCACCAAACATAATACCCTTTTTAGTGGTACCTGTGGTATTATCAGAAATGTGTAAAACATTTTTCATTGCCTCAATCATGTAGCGTGTGGCCCTACTGGAAGTTACATTTGTCTCCTCGTCGTCGACACTGGAGTCAGTATCCGTGTCGACGTCTGTATCTGCCATCTGAGGTAGCGGGCGTTTTAGAGCCCCTGATGGCCTTTGAGACTCCTGGACAGGCACAAGCTGAGAAGCCGGCTGTCCCATGTCATCAAACTTCTTATGTAAAGAGTTGACACTTTCACGTAATTCCTTCCATAAGCCCATCCACTCAGGTGTCAACCCCCTAGGGGGTGACATCTCCACTACAGGCAATTGCTCCGCCTCCACATCATTTTCCTCTTCATACATGTCGACACAGCCGTACCGACACACAGCACACACACCGGGAATGCTCTGATAGAGGACAGGACCCCACTAGCCCTTTGGGGAGACAGAGGGAGAGTATGCCAGCACACACCAGAGCGCTATATATACACAGGGATATCACTATATAGAGTGTTTTCCCTTATAGCTGCTGTTATCTGTAATACTGCGCCTAATTAGTGCCCCCCCTCTCTTTGTTACCCTTTTCTGTAGTGCAGGACTGCAGGGGAGAGTCATGGAGACGTCCTTCCAGCGGAGCTGTGAGGGAAAATGGCGCCAGTGTGCTGAGAGAGATAGCTCCGCCCCCTTTTCGGCTGACTTTTCTCCCGCTTTTTTGTAAAATCTGGCAGGGGTTAATGTACATCCATATAGCCCTGGGGGCTATATGTGATGTATTTTTGCCAGCCAAGGTGTTAATATTGCTGCTCAGGGCGCCCCCCCCAGCGCCCTGCACCCATCAGTGACCGCAGTGTGAGGTGTGCATGAGGAGCAATGGCGCACAGCTGCAGTGCTGTGCGCTACCTTGATGAAGACTGATGTCTTCTGCCGCCGATTTTCCGGACCTCTTCTTGCTTCTGGCTCTGTAAGGGGGCCGGCGGCGCGGCTCTGGGACCGGACTCCGAGGCTGGGCCTGTGTTCGATCCCTCTGGAGCTAATGGTGTCCAGTAGCCTAAGAAGCCCAAGCTGGCTGCAAGCAGGCAGGTTCGCTTCTTCTCCCCTTAGTCCCTCGATGCAGTGAGCCTGTTGCCAGCAGGTCTCACTGAAAATAAAAAACCTAAAACTAACTTTTTTCTAAGAAGCTCAGGAGAGCCCCCTAGATTGCACCCTGCTCGGTCGGCACAAAAATCTAACTGAGGCTTGGAGGAGGGTCATAGGGGGAGGAGCCAGTGCACACCAGGTAGTCCTAAAGCTTTTCTTTTTGTGCCCAGTCTCCTGCGGAGCCGCTATTCCCCATGGTCCTTACGGAGTTCCCAGCATCCACTAGGATGTCAGAGAAACTGGTAATAGTGTAGATCGTCCATGAGACACCGTGTACTACAGAACGTGTCTCCAGTGACGGTAGTGAGCTTTACAATGCGAAAGCAGGATGTCTTTCCTGGTGCTCTGATAACCATAGACTCTGTGCAGTCAATTGGTGAGTAGTATCCCAACTATGGGGATCAAATTTTTAGAAAGGGGATGTATTGGCTCCCAGTCTTATCCACCTCCAGAAGCAGTTAGGATGGGTGGCAATGTCAAAATAGGCAGAAGTAGGAGGGGGAGCGTGACAAAGCAGGCAGTTCTATAACTGGGGTCAGAGTGTACCTAATCAGGCTGCAGGCATCCAAGGTAGTGGCGGGCAAATTTTAATAACAGCAGCAGCCGGGTATCTTCAGCACTGTGCCCACAGTCTCAGCAGGACCAATTTATAACCCCAGCTGCTATATTCTGTAGGGTAACACACCAAGTGATCGCTGCAGCTTATAGCAGAGTGGGTGCTTGTATGGGTAAAGTTTCCCTGCAGCGTAGTCCCCGCACAGCACAAGATGCAGCCTAGTCCAGATTGGGCTCAACCCCCGCTTACTTACCCAATTCCCCAGGTTGCTAGCAATTCAGTCAGCTGCGGCCGCGGAAGCCGGAGATGGAAGCAGCCATGGAGTATTAGACGGCAAGGCAGGCAGTCAGTGAACTCCGTCCTCAACACTGACCAGCAGCTAAGTAAGTGACCATAGTTCTCGGTCACAGTGGCTCTCGTCGGTGGTGTAGTGTGCGGCTGGAAACATCCCGCCAGCCACGGGTAATATGGACAACTGCCGATGCTCACCTGCAGCCTCCCAGATCAGTTGCTTTGCCCGGCTTCAAACCTCACACCGGAACAGTCACTCCGACAGGCTGTGCAGCTGGGGGGATGGGGGTGTAGGAAGGTACTGATGCAGCGGTCCACTAAGTTAGTCAAGTACCCACAGGGCAAAGTCGAGGTGAGGCAGCTGCGAGCTCTGCAATACCGCCACCACAGCAGGCAGGTTCACCTCCGTCTCCTGGCAGGAAAGAGGCCCCACACGGCTCCACTGACAGGGCCCAACTCTGGCGATCTAAGTGTTGGTGCCTCTGCCACCCTCAGGAATCACATCGACTTGTATCCCAGCGTGTCAGGTAGGCGATTTAGCCAGGAAAAGAGAACTTTTATGTGCTGGGAAGGTAGGATGGTGGTAGATTCTCTTAGTGGATGACGGAGCTGGATTAAAACGTGGCCATCTTAGATGCGTCACCCACTGGCATAATGATAAGTATTGATGCTGCTATTGCCATGCACTGTACAGTAAATGTGCTGTTATGGATTTCATAGATGTGACTTGCATTTATTTTTTTGAAATAATCTTTTTATTTGCATTTTTGTTGATAATCAATTGAACAACTATACAGATAGCAATTATCAGAGACCAGAAATTAGGATACATTATGATTAAGTAAGCAATAATCATAAACAACTTGTACACATAGTATAGTTGAAACTAAACACAAGTATGTATAGTGTCAGTGAAATTAAGGAGAAAGATAGAAGGAAAAAAGATAAAAGATAGGAAGAAGAAAAAGAGGGAAAAAAGGAAGAGAAGGAGAGGAGTAGTAGAAAGCAAAAGGAAAGGGTGTCTAGAGAGAAATGAACAAGTAGGGAAAAGTGTAGTGGGACGGTCAACGTGTGTCACCCAGTCACTAACACATATAATATGTGCTAAGAAAGAAAATGGTCTATTAAGTAGTTAAAGGAGATTCAGCTTGAAAAAAGCTAGTCCAAGAAGTACAAATTTTTATAAAAGTAGATGAAGTATCGTGTAAAATTTAGGTAATTTTTTTTTATTCTGTATGTTGACCAAACTGCATTGAGCGTAGCTGTGTATGAAGGAGGAACATGCGATTTCCACTGAGAAGCTATATGGCATTTAGCAGCACTTAGGGTGTGATTGATTAGTTTTTGAGTTGTAGGGGAGATTTGAGGAATAGGTTTAAAGATTAGAGAGTGTAGTGTAGAGATGGGCATTTGAATATCGGTGACAGACTTAATTAATTTATGGATCTCTGACCAGAAGGGTGGAGAAATGGACAGGTCCACCATATGTGTAGAAAGGTTCCCTCCTGACTACATTTTCTCCAACAGAGGTCCGATGTTGAGGGATAGAGTGAAGTCTGTTAGGGGCTAAGTACCATCTAAAATATACTTTATAGGCGTTCTCTTTGATGAAAAAAGATATGGAGAATTTTGCAATTGCTAATCTAATATGAGACCAGTCCTCAGGGCTTAGAAGTTCTCCAGTATCACGTTCCCAAGCCAGTTCATGTTTTTCTTTGGATGGTTGATTATACAACAAAATCATTTGATATATCGTGGATATCAGCTTTTTAGTAGACTGGTGGTGGCGACATAAAGACTCTATTGGGGAGTATGAACAAAGTGGTTGTGGCGATGGGAGTGAGTGATAAAGTGTCTTATTTTCAAATAATGATAAAAAAACCTTGTGAAGATTGTATACTTGCAAAATCAGGAAAGGAGGAGAGTGGGGGTGATATCAGCTAAGAAAAGAATATTATGTTTAGTTCAATTGCGAAAGAGTTTATGATCCAGACCTGGTTTAAAAGTAGGATTGTTCCATAAGGGAGTTAACAGAGGGTGGTGGGAGCGCATTCGATGTCGCTTAGTACAACAATTCTAGATGTGTACCGTATGACGGGTTGACGGTAAAAGTCTGAGGCGAATCATAGGGGGTGACCAAAGTAAACTAGATAGAGAGTAAATATTTAAAGAGTTCGCTTCAATGGAAACCCCTACTGTAACACTGGAAGGGGTGTGCCAGAGAATATAGGGAGCAAGATGAATGGCACGATAGTATTTAGTGAGATATGATAACCCTAAGCCCTCTGCAGTGTTATATTTTTGCAAAAGGTGAAGTCGCACTCTTTTTTTCTCAGCCCATATGAAATTATTAAGGTTACGCTGAAGATGCTTTCAAATCTTAACAGGTATGGCAATAGGGAGAGTCTGACAAAGATAAAGTAAGCAAGGGAAAATAGACATTTTAACGGAGGCCATACGGCCAAGCCAAGAAATGAATTGCTTATTCCAGTTTGAAAGATTGGCTTTAATAGAGGCCAAGAGACTGAGAAAATTTGCTGAGTAAAGATCAGAGTAAGATTTAGATAGGTAGATACCTAAGTATTTCAGCTTTTTGTCTTGCCATCGTAGTGGGTATGTGTTTCATAGGAGAGCAATGTTTATGTGGTCTATATTGATGTGTAGGGCTTTGGATTTAGTAGAGTTGTTTTTATAGTTAGAGAATTTGCTATTCGTGTCAATTTCCGTAAAAAGGCTGGAGAGGGATCGATGAGGTTCGCCTACGTCAATATAACGTTGTCTGCGTATAGGGCAATTTTGTGAACATTGGTGCCTACCTTAATACCCATGATATCGCTATTTAAACAAATTTTTGCAGCTAGCAGTTCCATGATGAGAGCAAATAGCAAGGGGGAAAGGGGGCATCCCTGCCTTGTACCATTCCTTATAAGAAACGGATCTGATATAAGGCCATTTACCATGACTGTAGCCAAGGGATTGTGAAACGGAGAGAGAATACCTTGAAGAATGGGGCCATCAAAACCCATGCAGAGAAGTGTTTGTTGAATAAATGACCAGGCGACTCTGTTGAATGCCTTTTCCGCATCAAGAGCTACCACCAGAGCTGGCATGTTGCTCTTCTTTGCTAGATGAATTAGATTGATGAGACGTCTATTATTATCTGCCGTTTGTCTATTTGGTATGAACCCAACTTGATCAGGTTCAAGTCAAGTCAAGTTCAAGTCAAGTCAACAATAGAGCAAGCCGGTCTGCTAGAATTTTGGCAAAATTTTTTTAAATCTACATTTAGTAAAGATATAGGCCTATAATTTCCCATATCCGTGGGATCTCTTTCTGGTTTAGGTATAACAATAATGCCAGCTCTGGTGGTAGCCATCTCAAACGAATTACCCTCAAGTACTGAGTTAAATAAAAGCTTCAGCATCTGGAGTAAGCAGGCAGAGAATTTTTAATAATAGAGGGAAGTGAAACCGTCTGGACCAGGGGCCGCGGAATGACGCAAAGTTTTAATAGCACCCAAAATTTCCTCTTCTGTTATAGGTGAATAAAGGGTGGAGGTCTGAGATGAGGACATTTTTGGTAAATTACAAGAGTTCAGATAGTTGCAGATAGCGTCAGAATCGTCGGAAGGGATAGAGGTTAAGTTATAAAGAGATTCATAAAAAGTGCGAAATTGATTAGCCATTATTTTGGGGTTATGGGTAGTAGTGCCATTTATACATTTCAATGTGTGTATGCGATTTCTAGTACGTTTAGCCCGTAATTGTTGAGCCAGAAGTCGGCTTTATTAGATTTTTCATAGAACCTTTTGTCGGGTCCATAAAAGAGCTTGAGTAGCTTTCTTAGTGAGTATTGGCTCTAATTGACCTTTGAATTTTAAAATAGGTATGTTTTTTTGAGATATTGCTAAATGGGTCAGAGTGTTCAGGGACGATTCGATTCTAATTCTTGTATCCGTGCTGAAGCAGCTTTTTTTTGGGCAGTAGATAGACTAATAAGTAGGCCGCGGAGAGTTGCTTTATGAGATTCCCACGTTGGTGGGGATATATCTAAGGTGTTATTGATAGAGTAAAATTCAGTAATTGCAGAATGGAGTTCAGTGACGGTGGAGGGTTTAAGCATTATGGTGTCATTAAATCTCCAGTGACGAGTGCGGTGTGGTGATTGTGACGTCTGAATTTCCAATTCAATTGCTAAATTATCTGACCAAGGGACAGAAAGAGTCTGCAAACCCATAAGGTGTTGAGCAGAGGACCGATCGTCAAAAAAGTAGTCAATGAGCGTGTGCAAATCATGAGGAGGGGAATAGTGAGTATACCCTTCAGCATTGGGATAAAGAACCTGCCATGTGTCGTAAAGATCATTCAGAGAAAGATATGAAAGAAGATGTTTGGAGAGTTTAGCGTGAGTAGGGAGAGTTGAACGCATATGCGATCTATCTAATGAAGGCTGTAGGGTTGCATTAAAATCACCTGCTATGATAGTAAAACACTGAGGTAATTGGGCGAGGTGAGTAAAAAAATAGAATAGAGAGAACCTTGCTACAGTTGCAAGAAAAAGTATGTGAACCCTTTGGAATTTCCTGGATTTGTGCATAAATTGGTCATAAAATGTGTTCTGATCTTCATCTAAGTCACAACAATAGACAAACACAGTCTGTTGAAACTAATACCACACAAACAATTATATGTTCTCATGTTTTTATTGAACACACCATGTAAACATTCACAGTGCAGGGTGGACAAAGTAAACATTCACAGTGCAGGGTGGACAAAGTATGTGAACTCCTAGGCTAATGACTTCTCCAAGAGCTAATTTGAGTCAGGAGTCAGCCAACCTGGAGTCCAATCAATGAGACGAGATTGGAGGTGTTGATTAAAGCTGCCCTGCCCTATAAAAAACACACACCAGTTTTGAGTTTGCAATTCTTAAGAAGCATTGCCTGATGTGAATAATGCCTTGCAGAAAAGAGCTCTCAGAAGACCTACGATTAAGAATTGTTGACTTGCATGAAGCTGGAAAGGGTTACAAAAATATCTCTAAAAGCCTTTATGTACAGCAGTCCATGGTAAGACAAATTGTCTATAAATGGAGAAAGTTCAGCATTGTTGCTACTCTCCCTAGGAGTGGGCATCCTGTAAAGATGACTGCAAGAACACAGCGCAGAATGCTCAATGAGGTGAAGAAGAATCCTAGAGTGTCGGCTAAAGATTTACAGGAATCTCTGGCCCATGCTAACATCTCCGTTTGACGAGTCTACCATACATAAAACACTGAACAAGAATGGAGTTCATGGGATGATACCACGGAGGAAGCCACTGCTGTCCAAAAAAAAACATTGCTGCATGTTTGAAGTTTGCAAAAGAATCAGAATCAGCTTTATTGGTCAGGTGTACTCACGTATACTAGGAATTCTTTGTGGTACAGGTTGAGTATCCCTTATCCAAAATGCTTGGGACCAGAGGTATTTTGGATATGGGATTTTTCCGTATTTTGGAATAATTGCATACCATAATGAGATATCATGGTGATGGGACCTAAATCTAAGCACAGAATGCATTTATGTTACATATACACCTTATACACACAGCCTGAAGGTAATTTTAGCCAATATTTTTTGTAACTTTGTGCATTACACAAAGTGTGTCTACATTCACACAATTCATTTATGTTTCATATACACCTTATACACACAGCCTGAAGGTCATTTAATACAATATTTTTAATAACTGCGTGTATTAAACAAAGTTTGTGTAGATTGAGCCATCAAAAAACAAAGGTTTCACTATCTCACTGTCACGCAAAAAAGTCCGTATTTCGGAATATTCCGTATTTCGGAATATTTGGATATGGGATACTCAACCTGTACAATGCATTGCAAAGCAGGAACATGAAGGGGTAATACATAGCATAAGGGGGAAAAACGTAGCATACATTACAAACATTACACGTATGAGTTCAGACTGCACATTGCAACTGTACAATAGACTTGACATATTAGACATTTTATACATGTTAGACTAAAAACGAAGGCTGCTTGGCAGAGCAGCACCGAGGCAGCCATCCGCGGCGCCAACTAGAACTCAAACAATGCACATAATATAGAAGATTTAAGTATTACATCAAAAGATAAACCACACAGACAATAAAAAAAACTAAAAAAAAACCTTGAGCACACAGAAAGAATAATGCATGATTGGTGTAGGCATTTTGGGTAATAACCTCCAGGGGTTAGTGTATTCCACCCTTACAAGGTACCAGGTGCGGCAGCCATCTTAGGCGCACTGCATAGGATTACCCAGGGTGGAATAGTCCACCCCTAGAAGAGAACACAAAATAGGGAGATTGCAGAGTCCTTAAGTTTAGAGTAGGGTTCCAACAAAACCATCAGGTCCATGTATTTTTCATCCCATCCACAAGTGCAGCAGATAAGGCAGCCATGTTGGGCGCACTACGAAGGTTACACACTGGGAGATGAGCCATACAAGGGCCAAATGCATGTATGGGAAAAATGACACATATGTAGGAGTATGCTATACCCTGCATGGAAAAATACAAATGAAGCACACCCTGCCCACGGAGGAACCATCCGAGGCAGCCATGTGGGGCGCACTGCGTAGTTTACTGCTGGCAGGGTGTGCAACCAATGGAGGTACACATTACAGGAATAGCACACAGTGTGGTAGAAGTACCCTGTAAGAAGAAAGAGAAGAGAAAGACACATTTCTGTACTAACATTATTTTGTGAAAATGATAAATGTCCTGGTCTCATGAGAGCAGCGCGGGTGGGTGTGAAAATGTGGGGTGCACACTAATGTCCAATGGAACTGACCCAGCAAAGTCTGGTCCTGATGCGCATGCCCCTCCTCAGTTCCGTGCTCAGCTTGAGGGGTAGTCCCGGGGGCAGTGTCAAGATGTTCTTGGACAGAGGAGTAGCAGGCATTGGTCTTGGTGTTCTCATGGCAGAGGTAAGGAGAGCACCTGAATGTTCCACAGCAATACTGGCAAAAGATTCTGTGGACAGATGAAACCAAAGTTGAGTTGTTTGGAAGGAACACACAACACTATGTGTGGAATAAAAAAGGCACAGCACACCAACATCAAAACCTCATCCCAACTGTCAAATATGGTTGAGGGCGCATCATGGTTTGAGGGAAGTGTTTGCAAGTTAAAGAGGGATGGTGAGGTTTAAGATGGGTCTCTTGAAACATAATTATGTTAGGGATCCGTCTGGAGAAATATTGGATTGCTATAGCACGTTTAGTTGAGGAATGAAGACCATTGACATTGAGTTTTAAGACTTTCAGTCATGGTGGGTGATGAGAAAGAAAATAGATATAAAGAAGAGGGACACACATCAACCGCCAATTAGAAGAGAGAAACAGAAAGATGAAAGCGAAGTAGAGAGAAGATAAGAAGTAGGAAATGAAGAGAAAATTAGAGAAGGCCACTCCAAGCGAGGAGGAAGGGCCCAAATCCAAAGGGCAGTAAGTAAGATACACTACCCTAAAGTAGGAGGCATGGATCAGAAAGACAAAAACAGTAATACAATACTCATAAACATATTAAAGAATACTTAAGGAACAATCACCCAGGGGGTAAGAGGCAATTAAAGAAAGTTAGAGGCAAAAACAAGGTCATAACATTGTGAGAGAACATAGCTGAAGCTCCCCATATATGTAAAAGCATAACCAAAATCGTCAAACATGTAACAATTAAGTAACAGGCCTATGAGATACAGGAGAACTCAAAGGCAAATCAGAATAATCTGTGTGAAGACGTGTCAGCAGGGCGTGTCGACCATAAATCATTCAAATGGACCAACGGTAAATTTAAATTTAATTTTTTGTTTCTTTTGCAAACGGGGTGCAAAGAGCCTGTATAGAAAGTCATACATATCAAATAAGCAGGGTCGGGATTATCAATATAAGGACCTACGGACATGTCTCCATAATAGCTAAAGCACTGCACGATAAATCAACAATTAAAGAGACAATAGTAAACATATAAACTTATACGTTACACATACAGTATAGTTTGGCATAGAAAGACAGAGGTGAGACGAACTCATGTAGTAGACCAGTCAGCGATCTAAGCAAAGTTTTTCACAAATCTTTTGTAGTATCCGACAAACCCCAATAAACTATCCGACAAACCCCAATAAACTTTCACTGTCTTGGGTGTAGGCCAGTTTTTCACCACTCAAATTTTCTCAGGGTCCGGTTCAACGCCCTCTGCACTGGCTACATGTCCTAGGTATTGCACCTTTGGTTTCAAAAGGTGTCATTTTGATGGTTTTAGCTTAAGCTCATACTTATTATTATTATTATTATTATTATTATTATCCTTTATTTATATGGCGCCACAAGGGATCTGCAGCGCCCATTACACAGTACATAATAAAATGAGCAAACAAGAAAATCGCACTTACAGTACATGACAAAATAGGACAGGTATAGAAAACCCGGGGTTAGGTGCCATCAAAGGGAGTATGGAGTATAAGATAGTGTAAGTAAGAAAAGGAAAGGCACATGAGGAAAGAAGTCCCTGCTCTTGCGAGCTTACAAGCTAAAAGGTGAGGGGCTAACAGACCAGAATGACACAGACGGAGTAGACAGTGAGCATAGACAAGAGGGTTAGGAGGAGAGTTGACTGGGTTTGGTGAAGAAGTGGGTCTTGAGAACCTGTTTGAAGTTTTGTAGAAAGGTGGAGAGTCGGATGGGGAGAGGTAGTGCATTCCAACAATAGGGAGCAGCACGTGCAAAATCTTGTAGGTAGGAGTGGGAGGAGGTAATTAGTTGGCAGGAGAGACGGCGTGCATTAGCAGAGCGAAGAGGACGGGTGGGAATGTAAAGAGAGATAAGGTCAGAGATGTAAGAAGGAGAAGAGTGGGTGAGCGCTTTGTAGGTGAGTGTGAGAAGCTTGAATTGGATTCTGAACTTGGCCAGTTGAACATATACCTCTTCCAGGTGCAGTAAGTGTTTTTTTCATAGGTTCTGGAAAATATGATCACATCATCCAGATACAGCAGGAGCATTTCATAATTACAGTGGCCAAGACAATGTTCCATGACCCTTTGGAAGGTCGCAGGGGCATTACACAGGCCAAATGGCATTCAATTAAATTCAAAAAGTCCCATTGGGGTTGTAAATGCCGTCTTTTCTCGATCTTCTGGAGCCATAGAGATTTGCTGCTTGTCAAGTCTAGTGTGGAGAAATAGGTGTCTGTTTTCAACGCAGTCAGTGATTCTCCAATCCTTGGTAGCAGATAGGCATCTTTATGGGTAACTGAATTAAGTTTCCTATAATCCACCCAAAATCTGAGACTTCCATCTTTCTTCCAAACTATCACAATCGGTGCAGCCCATGGGCTATAACTGTCCCGAATTACTGCAGATTCCTTCATTTCATTTATCATGTTCTTGACAGCCTGATACAAGGCAGGTGGTAAGGGCCGGTGTCTTTCTTTAATGGGAGGAGCTGTCCCTGTTGGAATATAATGGTGAACACCTGTGGCTCTATCAAAATCTAGAGGATGCTTACTAAATGCTTTCTCATTCCTCTGTACAACCTGCAAAACTCCCACTCTTTCTTCTTCTGGGGTATTTTGATCTCTGATTTGTATTTCCTCCCACCAAGGAGTCTCTTGCTGCATTTCGGAGGGTTCACTATTCACCGCACTCTATTAGTTTACAGTCAACTCTCCCCCAAGTACATCTTGAAAATTGACCTGTAAAATCCTGGCTACAGGACAGTGTCGATATAGTCTTATCGGAAAATTTTGTGGGTTTAAAATTCGAACAGGTAGTCTCCCCTGCTTCTCTTTGCCGAAGTTCGTGTCACTGCAAATAGGTTTCGTCCATCTTCATCACAGATTTCTATCATAGCCTCATAATCCCATCCACCTGATCCAATTCTGGCTTTAAACCAAATAAAATTTTCTGAATTTGGTCTTAGAATGACAGGTTTACGGTCAGCAATCCGTGTCTTTCCGACTTCACCGTGGGCATTGGCAAATCTTTTCTGTCCTTGAAGTAAACATGTAGTTTGTTATAACATCCTTTTCTCTATGGTGCTGCTACCTGCAATTCTGACTTAAGTGCATTAATTATTTAATCTGGACAATTTTGAAGAACATTGATTCCAAGTATTACTGGAGGTGAGTAGTCATTCTGATCTGTGGTGATAAGACATAATTGTCTTTGAAGTTCAGATTCCCTGACTTCAATTCAGCCTTCCAGTAGCCTCGACAGGAAATTGGTTGTCCATTACTTGCCACTAGATTCAACCATGTTGCAGGTGGCAAGTGAATTTCTTGTTCTTCCCAGTGTCGCAGGTACTCTGACAATTGTATTGTCGTTATCTGGTAACCCATGTCCAACAATGCAGGTACTATTACTCCATTTATTTGGACAACTAATGAAAGAATCTCTCCTACATACAGAGGCCACCATTCCTGTGAAGCTGGACCTAATGTTGTGCCTCCGCCCGGGGTTGGTCACCTGCCTCGGTACCTCATAGTTTAAATCCTCCAACTGCTGACAGTTTCATTCAACATGACCACTTTGCTTACATCATCGACATATGGGTCTTCCTTGGGTGTCGAACTGGTCAGTAGGCTGTCTTCCAGTATTTTTAGGGATATCCCATCTTGATTGATTTTGCAGCCCGCGGTCCGAGTGCCATTCCTTACATCTAGTTGATGCTTGTCTTTGTTTTAAGCCTTTTAGTTCCTGACACATCTTGTTGAGGCCTTCTGCAAGCTCTGCACTTCAATCTTCCAAACCGATCAGATTGAGAGGGTACTTGAGCATGCTGTACGATGGACTTCTTAAGTGCTGATGGATCTCAATTTCCACCAAAATCACCATCAAAGGGGCATTTGGTCTCTGACAATTCCTCTAATTCCGAGCCGTCAACTTCAGAACTTTGATCTTCTTCCAGAATTTTCATAACTGTCTCTTTAAATTCGAGGAAGGTACTGTAGAATCTGGTTTCTGAAACCCCCACATCGTCAACTGATTATGCACTTCCTTCCCATGAGCTCCTTCAATAAATAAATGAGTTAGTGTTTCATCCTCTTGTTGGATCTCGCGAGAGTCAAGGTCCTGTAATAAAGTGATTCCTGCAGACTAAGAGCAAACTCCCTTAAAGTTCTTGAATCAAAAATAATTACTAGCTTTTCAAAGACATCATTGACAGTTCTTCGTTGTCTGTCAGGCCATGATTTGATTTCCCGTAAAGCGGGACCTTTCAACTGCCCGATGAGAATTTCCACTTTCTGCGCATCCCCAAGTGGATAGAGCCTAAACATCAATTGTAGCTTGTACTTAAAATCTTTCAATGTGCTAGTGCCAGGTTATGTGCATCACCCGCGTAAATCGGCAGCCATGGGGCCCCAAAGTAAAAGGGCATAGTAATTGGGGATGGTGATGCTGTAGACACAGTAGAACTTTGTTTAATCCATCTCTTTGGCCTGCTTGGTCAGGGCCTGCTGGATCAGCTGGTTGATCTTGCTGCAACATCTTGAGGAGTCAACTGCTTTTGGATCTGCAGTCGAACCTGTTCGTGACGCCAAATTTTGTAATACTCAGGTAAGTATCACAGAAATTATAAGCTTCCAGGTGAGCTTAAAATAAGCCTCTGGATTTCAGGTAAGTATGACAGGCTCTAGTTTGTGTGGTGTGCACAGGGCTTAATTTCTTCTCACTTTCCTTACTAGATCCTGGTGACTAGTATTGAGTGGAGACAGGTTTCTCTGTCAATTTACCATACAGTTCAGAATATGTTACACACAGTCAAAAACTACACAATAGCTCTACAGTAATATGATTAAGCTGGAACGCTTCTGGAAGTGCTTTTACCATTGTAATAGCTTAAAAGTAGTTAACATAAGCAATATTATTTATAGTGCACTCAAAGTAGACTGTGCATATCTTGTTCATAAATAGAATTCAAATTTCAATATATAACAAGAATAACTAACAATCTTAACAATGTACTATACACTGCTAGTACTAGTCTCTTATAAATTATTACTAATGGGCCCCCATGTTGCTAACTTAAGTCTGTTAAGCAGTTCATATTGAAGTACTCAATTTTTGTTAAATCAGAGCCTTACAATACATGTGTAAGCCTTGCAGGGATAAGCTGGTTTTTATCCAAATTGTAAAGTATTCCTTTTCTTGCACTGTAATATATATTTGCAGAAATGAACACGGTTTCTTACTATTCCCTGTGCTGAGTACTTGTTAACTCTTTCTGTACTGTGTTATGGGGTCAGTGATACAGAAGGATTTCTTGTGTAGCTGCAGCCAATTAGCTGTGCACAATGGATATCCCCTGTAGTGCATTTATAATGGGTTCAAGTCAGAAGCTCAGTTGGTTATTAAGTCAAATCATATCTCTGCTTCTGGATTGGGTCTCAGGAATAGTTTCCAAATACCGAAATCTGGGTAGTTATCTCTTTTATCATTTGGCCCTAGCTGTCCTGAAAAGATGTGGCTGCTAAATATGTGCAATGTGCTGGCTACAGTATCTCTCCTTGTCACTCTTATGTATGTACAGAGGAAGTGCCTTCTGTTTAGAAATGCAGAGTTATCAGCCTGTTATAGGCTTTAGCGCTAGTTATTGGGTTATGTGAGGGCTTTACTGACCGGGAATATACAGTACTCACGCCCGCACACCGGCTGTCAGTCACTGGGTAAGTCCGCCCCACATTCCTCCTCTGTAATGTTAGGCATTGTTGAAGTGCGACCCACCAGCTGTCAGAGTGTAGTGGAGGCCTCCTCTGGAGCTGTCCCGAATGAGAATGAAGTCTGCGATATCAATCTCCTGGCTGGACCCTCACAGTGGATTCACAACCTCTGCTCCACCTCCATCAGACACATCTACCAGAAACACTGGGAGCTGCGGTGTCCCTCGGGAGGTGATGTGGTGACTTGGCTGCCTTTACACTGATCCCAGTCACAGGGAACTAGGGCTTCCTATCTCTAGCTGCTCAGCACACTCTCTCTGCTGTCACTTTGTGTCTCTACCTTTCAAAATGGCCTCCTGCAACTGCCACCAATGGTCCTTCCTTGGCTCAGCAGTTAACTCTTTCAGCGGATGCCAGCTCTAGTCCATAGACTCAAGTGCAAGTCCTGGATTGCAACTGCTCCAGCTGCCTTCCTTCGTGCAGTGCAATCCCACTGTAACTACTGCGCATTTTCTGAGTCTAAAATTGCATACATTTTAACCAATAAAGTCTCACATACACTTTCACAGTTTCTACTGGTTAGTTAGTGGGGTATCACACATACATTTCCAATGGTGGGGTGCCTGTGCAGAGCCTCCAGTGCCGTTTGATCAATTAATGGAAATTATAGCGATCACAGCTGGGATTGTGCATGCTCTGGATGTGCGATATTATGCAAAAAAACCAGCAGCCCTGAAAAGCACAGAGATGCCCACTGGAGCCATCGCAAAGGCACAGTAATTGCATACACATTCATAGCGCACATGGAGATCCATTGAAAGCTTGAATAAATCAACAGGCAAGCAAATTGGCAGCCTGAACAGAGACACCCAAATGTGGCCATGACAGGCCTGCGTTCAATGCTCATAAATGATGCCTCACTGTCAATCACTCTGCATGAAGGTAAGCGATGCAAGAGACAACATTATTGCCATATGTGCAGTGCAAAGCATATACTTGTGCAAATTTACCAATAATCGGTCAGTTGCAAAAATATTGGCATAGCGTCCATTATCCCTGCTTTTATAGGCATCATAATGAAGGTTTAGGTGATAGAATGTGTTTTAGAAGTGAAAAACGCCTGTCATTTATTAGTCTATTGTTTGGTCGATTTTTTGGTGAATTTTCGGTGGATTTTACAAATTAACTGTTAATAAATCTCTGATTTACATTGAATCCTGAGAAGCTATCAATGTTTTCCTGATGTTTGTTTGGGGTCTTTTTTTTGGTGGGAGGGTTGATTTTTGCCCAATTTTTCCCTTTGGTAAATCTCTAATTTGTAAAATCAACCAAAAATCAGCGGAAAACAAAAAAATTGACCATAATTAAATATACCCCCAAGTGCGTAACCATGCCCTTATTGAGTGGGGCTATGAGAGCCCCTGCTTTCCCCTGTTCCACCTCTCGAAGCGCAGAGAGGTGCAATGGGGAGACTGAAATGTACTCCTTTCTACTGAACCTGTGCTGTAAGAAATATAGCACATGTTCAGAGAATAGACCTACAAAACACATATATATGAAATTTAGATAAGTCATAGCCATAGCACTGTGGAGAGGCAAAGGGTTAATGAAAGCTGCAGTTGCTTTTCCGAACAGCCACAGTTGCCTAGCTTACTCTACTGAGAGAATCTGGCCCTGTATTAAGAACAGTGCCTGCATGTGGAAGCCCGTCTTGCCCACTGTTTTTCTGTCTGTAGTAGTCATCATCAGTATCTTGAAATACT
The DNA here is from genome assembly GCF_028390025.1 of Pseudophryne corroboree. NCBI lineage: Eukaryota > Metazoa > Chordata > Amphibia > Anura > Myobatrachidae > Pseudophryne > Pseudophryne corroboree. The sequence goes on along the minus strand of NC_086449.1, from coordinate 624,633,025 downwards.
GTATGTCCACTCCATGCTGGGTGCATCTGTCTGAAACAGGCATCTGATGTCCATCCTCACCATTATCCCATGACTCTCCCATTAGATGGAAAAGTTCCATGTGTCTGCATGGTCGAGAAATGCCCACATCATGGATGCCCATTCATCAAAGTGGTTTGATGAATCCATCTGCATGTATGATCTCTTTCCACAGATGTATGCCTTAATCGGTGCATGCCAGGGGTGTAACACCCAGAAGCAATGGAGATGCCTCCCTCCAGGTTCCAAGCCCTATAAAGGCTACTGTGTCAACTTCCAACTCCTAATAGATTTGATGGGAATCTGAAGCTTTGTCGAGGTTTTCTCAACTAGTGCGAGGTCCACTTTGAACTTTTGCCACGCAATTTTTCCATGTCAAGAGTCGCTTACATAATCTCACACCTATCTGGAACTGCTTTGAATTGGATCTCTATTGTTGGAACTACTCTGAATTCCTTTCAGCCTCCTGGAGAATTTTTGATGTGCCATCTTCTTCCACCTCAACTGACTTATTTCAGCTTCACCAGGGCTCTTGCACTGTCGGGCAATACGTGGTGCAATTCCATACTATTGCATCTGAGCTATGTTGGAACGATGAGGCGTTAAAAGCTGCTTTTTTGAGCAGTTTATCTGAAAAAGTCGAGTTGGCTTTCTGTAAACTTCCAGAAAGATTAGACTAATTAATCTTGCTATGCTACATAATTGATTTATGAATCCAAGAATGAAGAGCTCATGTAAGTCCATCAGTCTTGTTTGACTCCTGAGAAGCGTCTAAGGTGCCAGCGTGAGAAGCGTTATCTTTATTGTGCAGCCCTGAGTCAATTCCTCATATCCAAGTCTGCCAGGAAACGCCCGGACCTAACTTATCCTGGGGATGTCAGGTTGGGGGTCCTAGTTAAATCTCATCCAAAATCTGTTTGCCTTCTTACAGTGATTTTAGAAGTCCAAAACTTTGCCGCCTTGGTGGACTTGGGAATTTCCTTACCTTTTTTTTTTATTATTCAAGAGATATATAAGCTAGTAAATAACTGTATACTTCATATACTAAAATCCAAAATCGTCATTATAACATTGTATACCTATCTGATGTGCAAAACTCGCTATAATAAGGTGATTTATTTGAAAGATATTTAGCATTTGAGCTAAGACGTACCCTTTTGCTGGTTACCTAGATACATACCAACCAATAGCAGTTGCATATCGGATTCCATGTTTAGTAATGGAAACTGGATGCATGATATAGTATCTGTGTGACATGTAATAGGGTGGTAGAATCAGAAAGTGAGAGATTTTGTGAGAGTTTTCCTGCTTTTTTTTAAGTGGCAATCACTTACATGGCAAAATCAATCTGGTATACTATTGCTATTGTTGTCATAATTGAGCTGCTGGCCAAGAGGAGGGGGTTTTCCAGGCAACCGCACAGGGCAAGGCCGCCCAATTGAGAAGCACTACCCAGCACTATGATTACATTTAAAATTGTGAATGCACAAAAACAAATTTTTCCCAATTTTCTCAAATTCAGGAGGCTATATACCCACCAAGAATTTTTTTCAGTTCCTTAAAATTAGACATTTTCATTCTACTGTGTACCCAGTTATTACCTAATGGCCACTGATTGTGATCGCAGCGGCGATCGCATGAAGACTGACAGGCGGGAGGCGATCCGGGGCGGCAACTGACAGTTTTCAAGGCGTGGTGAGGCGAACGCAGGCAGATCCAGGCGTTTGGAGGATGGATGTCTGATGTCAATCCCAGGACCTTCGTCGCTGGATCCGTCGCACAGGGTAAGTAACTCTTACCCTGGTGTTGTTTTGCAGGAAACTTTTTTAGCATAGCAGGGCTGCACAAGCGATCGCAGCACTGCTATGTTAACATACACTCCCCCATAGGCGGCGTCAAGTTGATCGCACGAGCTGCAAAAAGTTGCTACGTGCGATCAACTCGGAATGAGGGCCTTTATCCAGATACCAAAATCAATTGATGCGTCATGTGGTCTCTGCGACCACCTGTCAAATTGCGATGGACTGGAAACGTGCAGCTGCCCCTTCCATTCATTCTATATTAGCTCATATTTGGTACGTGTACTGCATGGAATATAGGACTAGCATCATTAATAATTCCTCCAAAATATTTGACTCCGTATGGTCCCCATGGATCTCCCTTCAGCCAGTTGCTTCCCCCTTCACTTCCTTCACCAGTCTTCATTTCGCTCTTTCACCGAGGATCCACCCTTCCTATCTTTTCCCCTTTTTCCTTTTCTGTTCCTCTTCTATTGGTCTTTGCCTTTGCCCCTTTGAATTACTACTTTGTTATAACTTCTATCCTCTTTTTTTTTCCTTCTCTTTCTTTTCTTTCCTTCTCCCTCTTTTCTTTTCTACTTAAATTGTTAAAATGGATCATATTCAAAATGCGGTCTACATTGTCTTTTCTGAATTTGTGCACTTGCTTTTACTTCTCTGGATTTTGACAGTTGTATTACTGTATTGTTTTCTGATACCCTAATAAACAAATTCTTAAAAAAAAGAAAAAGTGAATGCAATGCAGGCATTGCAACTGTCGGGATTACCGGTAGCTCCCGTGCATATGCAGCATGGCTGCATATGCAGGTGCGCAGGTGCCATGTTTTCCCCACAACGGCCGTGTGTGACCTCACGCGGCCGCCCCTAAAACAGGGCCGCTCCTCTATAATGCTGCGTCACCACCCCCTGTCAATCACAGTGCAATCGTATCCTGATGGGATTCGATCACACTGAGATGCATGCGCAGACGGACAATAATCTGATCCGACTCCGATCTGCGTAAAGTGCAGCTTTGCATTTCTTACTGAATGAGGGCCTGTGTCTCCTCCCCTAGTGCTGTGGGAGCTGTGCTGCTGCTTGTAGCATATGTAAGACACTCTGAGCAGCAACTAATGAGCAGATGTAATGACTGTGGGCCTAATTCAGACTTGATCGTAGCCGTGCAAAATTTTGCACGGCTACGATCAGTTACTCAGACATGCGGGGGAACGCCCAGGACAGGGCTAGTCCGCCCCGCATGTCTGGCTCTGCCCCGCCGCACAAGTACAAAAGTTGTACTTGACGAGTAGCTCCCTACCAGCGTAGCTCCCGATCAGTTAATCAGACATGTGGAGGAACACCCAGCACAGGGCTAGTCTGCCCCACATGTCTGGCTCTGCCCCGCTGCACAAGTATAAAAGTTGTACTTGACGAGTACCTCCCTACCAGCGTAGCTCCTGCGCGCTGGCAGGGAGCTACTCGTCGCTGTCCGGGTTGCAGCGGCTGCGTGTAACGTCACGCAGCCGCCGTGGCCCGCCCCCCACACGTTCCGGGCATGCCTGCATTGCCCGGATCACGCCCCTAAAACGACTGTCAAACACCGCCGGCCCGTCCCCTCCCGCCCAATGACCGCCTCTGCTTGTCAATAAGGCAGAGGCGATCACAGGGCTGAGATGGCTGTCGGCTGTCTGGCATGGTGCAGTTCAGACCTGATCGGCTGCTGTGCGAAAACGCACATCAGCGATCAGGTCTGAATTAGGCCCTGTGTGAGCACCAACCGAGGTGCGGGTGAAGCACAGGGCCCATTGGTGCCCGATTATGGGGCTGGATGTTGGTAGTCGTGATGTGCCAGAGCAATGGTTGACACACTGACCATAGCAGCCATAGCAGCAAATTGAATAGCCACCTCTAAATTGCTGCATGCAATAGAGATACATGCCACTGGGGAGCATGAAACCTACGTCCTGTGAAGAAAGCCACATACACACTAGACAAGAAGATAAAAGATATTGCTCAGAAGGGCCAATCTGAGCGAGATCTTTTACAATCTCGTCTAGTGTATATGTCATGACTGTGGTTTTGTGAACCCGGTGTTAGTGAAGTCTGTGCGGGCGACTGGAGGACTATGTGAATACTTTCACTGACCTGGTTTGGGAGTGTTGTGGGCTCGGGGTTTCTTCCGGTGACCGGGAAGAGGAACCGCAGCAGAGATGGCCGAATCTAGGTTTTCCTCATGCAGGATTTGGTCAGCAGACAGGAAGCACGTATGGATGCTGGAGGTCTCCTGAAAGACAGAACTTGAAAAGGTGCTGAGGAATGAATTAAGGAGTACCGGATGCTGGAGACAACAACTACGCTTGTGAGCACTGGGTGTTTGGAGGCACTGAGGTGCTTGGAGGCACTGAGGTGCTTGGAGGTGCAGAAGTGCCTGGAGGCACTGAGGTGTTTGGAGGCACTGAGGTGCTTGGAGGTGCAGAAGTGCCTGGTGGCACTGAGGTGTTTAAAGGCACTGAGGTGCTTGGAGGCACTGAGGTGCTTGGAGGTGCAGAAGTTCCTGGAGACACTGAGGTGCTTGGAGGCACGGAGGTGCTAAGGCACGGTGGTGCTGAGGCACGGAGATGCTAAGGCACGGAGGTGCTGAGGCGCGGAGGTGCTGAGGCGCGGTGGTGCTGAGGCGCGGAGATGCTGAGGCATGGAGGTTCTTGGAGGCACGGAAGCCACAGGGATACGGGAGCTCTGGAGATCACAACTATAACAGCAGTGAAGATGAAACACGGCAGCTGTGGTTTTCAGTTGAGACTATGGAATACAGTACTGTGCCTTTAAGATGAACCACTGCAGCTGTGCCTTTACATTGAGACTCGTGGAAATAGTGAATATCAGTGGCAACACAAAAGTAAACCAAACGGGGTAACAAGGGAACAGAGTTTTCACAGGAACTAAAGTACAAAGGTTACCTTTAGGGAGCTCAGCTTTAAGGCTCACACAGAGCTGTGTGTGACACGAGGAACTGGCGCAGTTTCCAACTCAGCCTCCCGACTTATACTTCCTGGTCCTTGGTGATTGGTGAGCAGGATTAGGTGATGCAGAGAGTCTCAGGCTGGCAGAGGATTGGACAACTCTGGGACAGGTGAACAGTCACTGTCATGTGAGTACTCTAGACTAGGCTGTGATGTAGAATGAGGCCTAGCAGGCCGAGAGAACACTGAAGCCTGAACTTCTGCAAAACAAAGGATGCTGGCTTTTAGGCCTAAACTTCAGATTACTGAATTCAGCCTCACACAGGAGATCACCACAGGTAGAGCTAATTAACTATTACCTTTCAGGCAGAGAACTCAGGAAAACTCATAGTGCTGACAAGTTGTTTAACTCAGTGGGTAAAAAGACACAGGATCCGGGACAGATGGCAGGGGTAAGTCACCAAGTATGAAACCTACAGTCAGGATTGTGACAGTACCCCCCTCTTCAAGGGTGGACTCCGGACACCCATCTTGAATCTTAGAGGAACTTGAGAAATTCATACAGAAGAATTTAGGACCTTCGTTGATGCCTCTTCTTCTTACGGGAACATTTGGTTTTGACCAAGGAGAGCGGAATCTCCTGTAAAGAAAAACCTTCCTTAGAAAGCATGGGACCTCCCAAGAAAGGAGTAGCATCATGAACTGGATCAAATTCAGAGTCTGAGTCCAAGTCTAATGGAAGATATGAATCCCCCTTAGATACACAGTTTGCAGATGAAAAGGAGGTGCACTGGAGTTTTAAATTCTCTGGGCTAGGAGAGACTCCTACATGAGCAATTTTAATGGTCGGATTCTTACCGAAGGAGATTCTTAGATTATCCCTGGGAGGACAGCACAAACTTCCTTCTGCATTCCCTTTAGAGCATGATTCTTTTACCGAGTCAGATTCCAAAGGTTTAGGACTAAATTCTTTAACCACAGCATTACTAAAAGTCCGTAAGTCATGGAACACAGGATCATTACTCTCAAAAAGCATGTTGGCCCACTCCAAAGCTCTTCCTCTGAATGCCAGGAACAGATATTGAGTAACGTTGGAAGGAGTTACTGCACCTGAAGGATCAGACTCCATCAGAGAGAGAAATTGTTCAACCAGTGCGGCATATTGCAATAAATCTCCATTAAAGTAAATAGGTGGTAAACCATCAGACGAAAGCTTAGAGGCTGAAACTGGAGAAATCTTTGGCTGGACGAGTAGGACTGGATTGGATCCGAGGATACTTGAATTGGCTGTAGCCAACGGAGACTGACCAGGCTGGTCCTGGAGTATCGCTGGACCGGATGGAACCGGGATGGACTGACCAGGCAGGGCCTGGAGTATTGCTGGACCGGCTGGAACCGGTACGGACTGACCAGGCGGAGCCTGGAATATTGCTGGACTGGCAGGAGCCCCCTCTTCATGGGGCTGGGCTGAGGCAGGAGCCCCCTCTTCACGGGGCTGGGCTGAGGCAAGAGCCCCCTCTTCACGGGGCTGGGCTGAGGCAAGAGCCCCCTCTTCACGGGGCTGGGCTGAGGCAAGAGCCCCCTCTTCACGGGGCTGGGCTGAGGCAGGAGCCCCCTCTTCACGGGGCTGGGCTGAGGCAGGAGCCCCCTCTTCACGAGGCTGGGCTGAGGCAGGAGCCCCCACTTCACGGGGCTGGGCTGAGGCAAGAGCCCCCACTTCACGGGGCTGGGCTGAGGCAAGAGCCCCCACTTCACGGGGCTGGGCTGAGGCAGGAGCCCCCTCTTCACGGGGCTGGGCTGAGGCAGGAGCCCCCTCTTCATGGGGCTGGGCTGAGGCAAGAGCCCCCTCTTCACGGAGCTGGGCTGAGGCAAGAGCCCCCTCTTCACGGGGCTGGGCTGAGGCAGGAGCCCCCTCTTCACGGGGCTGGGCTGAGGCAGGAGCCCACACTTCACGGGGCTGGGCTGAGGCAAGAGCCCCCCCTTCACGGGGCTGGGCTGAGGCAAGAGCCCCCCCTTCACGGGGCTGGGCTGAGGCAAGAGCCCCCACTTCACGGGGCTGGGCAGCACTCTGTAGACTCTCTGGCTGGGCAGCACTCTGTAGACTCTCTGGCTGGGCAGCACTCTGTAGACTCTCTGGCTGGGCAGCACTCTGTAGACTCTCTGGCTGGGCAGCACTCTGTAGACTCTCTGGCTGGGCAGCACTCTGAAGACTCTCTGGCTGGGCAGCGCTCTGAAGACTCTCTGGCTGGGCAGCGCTCTGAAGACTCCCTGGGGATGGACGCTCTGAACCCCTCACTGGGGCTGGACGCACTGAACCTCTCACTGGGGCTGGACACTCTGAACCCCTCACTGGGGCTGGAGACATGGATGCCCCTCCTTGGGCTGGAGACATGGATGCCCCTCCTTGGGCTGAAGACACGGACGCCCCTCCTTGGGCTGTAGACACGGACGCCCCTCCTTGGGCTGTAGACACGGACGCTCCTCCTTGGGCTGTAGACACGGACGCCCCTCCTTGGGCTGTAGACACGGACGCCCCTCCTTGGGCTGTAGACACGGACGCCCCTCCTTGGGCTGTAGACACGGACTCCTCTGTGACTCTAAATGGCTTAAACATTCTTCTCTGGACACCCAACTTGGGATAAGGTCTTTTAATCACCGGACCCCAGTCATAAATTTGAGTCTCTTTCAGAGTAGCCATCTTGATACCCCCGTCAGCAGTAGCAGGATCGGCTACTGTGGATGACTTGTAGACATGAGCACTGTGATACTGAGATTTGTCACCATTCCCTGGCTTACGAAGAATGCAGTCTTTAACAAAATGACCGGAATTTCCACAGTAAAGACAGAGGTGTAGCTCCCTACGCCGCTGACGTTCAGCTTCAGAGAGTTTGGGCCGTGGATAGCTTTGATGAACAACTTTTCCTTGCACAGAGGAAGAGACTCTATTAACTGGATGGGACAAAACAGGATCAACAACGTTGGTAGTATTCCTGAAGAGATCAGGCATCACAGAAAGAATACTAGACAAAAGTTCTTGTAACTGTAATAACATCTGGTAGAAAATCTGCAGTTGGTCAGGAGTCTTAGTGCAGAAGGTCAGAGAATCTCTGGAGAACGAATTCCGCTGCAGACACTGTGCCAATTGATGCTGAGTCGACTCCAGACCTTCCAAGCGTCCTGCAATATTGCTTAGGAGGTCCTGCGTCAGACAAACACTTTCGGCCGGGTCCATGTGGCCAGTTCCTACTGTCATGACTGTGGTTTTGTGAACCCGGTGTTAGTGAAGTCTGTGCGGGCGACTGGAGGACTTTGTGAATACTTTCACTGACCTGGTTTGGGAGTGTTGTGGGCTCGGGGTTTCTTCCAGTGACCGGGAAGAGGAACCGCAGCACAGATGGCCGAATCTAGGTTTTCCCCATGCAGGATTTGGTCGGCAGACAGGAAGCACGTATGGATGCTGGAGGTCTCCTGAAAGACAGAACTTGAAAAGGTGCTGAGGAATGAATTAAGGAGTACCGGATGCTGGAGACACCAACTACGCTTGTGAGCACTGGGTGTTTGGAGGCACTGAGGTGCTTGGAGGCACTGAGGTGCTTGGAGGTGCAGAAGTGCCTGGAGGCACTGAGGTGTTTGGGGGCACTGAGGTGCTTGGAGGTGCAGAAGTGCCTGGAGGCACTGAGGTGTTTGGAGGCACTGAGGTGCTTGGAGGCACTGAGGTGCTTGGAGGTGCAGAAGTTCCTGGAGACACTGAGGTGCTTGGAGGCACGGAAGTGCTGAGGCACGGAGGTGCTAAGGCACGGTGGTGCTGAGGCACGGAGATGCTAAGGCACAGAGGTGCTGAGGCGCGGAGATGCTGAGGCATGGAGGTTCTTGGAGGCACGGAAGCCACAGGGATACGGGAGCTCTGGAGATCACAACTACAACAGCAGTAAAGATGAAACACGGCAGCTGTGGTTTTCAGTTGAGACTATGGAATACAGTACTGTGCCTTTAAGATGAACCACTGCAGCTGTGCCTTTACATTGAGACTCGTGGAAATAGTGAATATCAGTGGCAACACAAAAGTAAACCAAACGGGGTAACAAGGGAACAGAGTTTTCACAGGAACTAAAGTACAAAGGTTACCTTTAGGGAGCTCAGCTTTAAGGCTCACACAGAGCTGTGTGTGACACGAGGAACTGGCCCAGTTTCCAACTCAGCCTCCCGACTTATACTTCCTGGTCCTTGGTGATTGGTGAGCAGGATTAGGTGATGCAGAGAGTCTCAGGCTGGCAGAGGATTGGACAACTCTGGGACAGGTGAACAGTCACTGTCATGTGAGTACTCTAGACTAGGCTGTGATGTAGAATGAGGCCTAGCAGGCCGAGAGAACACTGAAGCCTGAACTTCTGCAAAACATAGGATGCTGGCTTTTAGGCCTAAACTTCAGATTACTGAATTCAGCCTCACACAGGAGATCACCACAGGTGGAGCTAATTAACTATTACCTTTCAGGCAGAGAACTCAGGAAAACTCATAGTGCTGACAAGCTGTTTAACTCAGTGGGTAAAAAGACACAGGATCCGGGACAGATGGCAGGGGTAAGTCACCAAATATGAAACCTACAGTCAGGATTGTGACAGTGTACACTCAATGTCGTTAACAATGCACGCTCCCACGCATCGTGAACGACCCTCTCCCTCTTCTGAACATGTACAGATGAGAGAGGTCCTCGTTAACGACAGCCATGCTGTAGATGCAGCATGGGCGTCGTTCCACCCACCGTCGCTACCTTCCCTGCTGGCATCGGCAAGTGTCCCAGCTGCTGTCAATATCGGCGTCGGTGGGGGCTTGTCTAGTGTGTATGGGCCTTATAAGTGTGAACTACCTTCAGATTGGGAGGTATGTGCTGTGCTGTCTTTAGGACTTAATGAGAGAGGGAAAACGACTCTGAGGGCCCTGAACGACAAGGGGCCCTGCATGGTTCTGAATCACAGAGTACCTGGAAGTCCGAAACAATTTGTGGCCATGATCATCAGTGCAGCATCGCTGCCCAGACCCCTCTCAGCTGGCCACCTGGGCTTGGGTTGTCTATTGCCTTCCTATGTGCATCCCTGGCCTACCACCACCTCTACTCCGCCCCGGCAGGGTCACCCATAAGAATTGTGTGCTCCTTAACAAATTTTGATCCTGACCCCTCCCAAATTGTCCCCACCTGTAGCATTTTCCCCACATTTTAGCCTTAATGCCCCTGTATCAGTATTTCCCCACTCCTGTGTCCATGATCCCCACTATTTTATTATCATCCACAGCCCCATGACCATATGCCCCCTTTATAGCATTTTCCCCTCCCTCAATGGCAATAGATCTTTTCAGTGGTATTACACAACACCCTGCCCCAGTGGTAATAGAACCCCCAGTGACATTACCCTCCAGTATCCATAGGTCTTAACTGTAGCATTACCTCTTCCATTGGCAATAGACCACCCTAGTGGCAATATACCTTAGTGGTATTATCCGTTCCCCATCCCCCAAACACATACACACACCAAGTGGAAATAGATCCCATCAGTGGCAATAAACTCACGCATGGCGTGTCTCAGAGAGGACTGATCACTTGCATCTCTGCTCTGCTGATCTCTGCACTCAGAGTGAGATCACGTATCATTCTCTTCTTAAGCTAGGTACACAATATACAGTTATTGGGGCAGTTTGCCAGTAATTGGGACATCGGCCTGATATATATATACATATATATAAATAAAGTGGTCGGCGGCACTCACGGCTCCCGGTTCAGGGAATGAAAGAAGACACAGCGGCTGTGTTGTCAACGTTTCAATGTTATTTACATTATCCTCAGGACAATGAAAACATTGAAACGTTGACAACATAGCCGCTGTGTCTTCTTTCATTCCCTGAACCGGGAGCCGCGAGTGCCGCCGACCACTTTATTTATTTATGGGCTTCCTATTTATGGTTGTTACTGGGAAGGCACCGGCATCATTTCTGAGATAAATTACGGAATGGAGTGCTGCTGATCTCTACATAGTACTAGTTGTATAGTGTGTATGATCGTTTGTACACACTACGAAAATCTTCGGGAAAATTTTGCACACACACCCGAACGATCGATTTTCCGATCTATCGGCCCAGATCAAAAATATCTGCCATAATCTCCAGATATAGGGGGTCATTCCGACCCGTTCGCACACAGCGGCTCTTCGCTGCGGTGTGAACGGGTCGGGACTGCGGCTGCGCAGTCCCGACATAGACAGCAGATCCACAATTCTTTTCTGAAATCTCCTAAATAGGTGCACTCTCATTGGTGAGTCGACAAATGTGCATCCAGACAATTTAATTGTTACTACCACACCTCACAGCATGAGCCCAATCTCGTCCGATCTTGGAAGCAAAACGGTGATGGGCTGGATCAGTATCTGAAGGGGGGACCATCAGAGAATACTCAGTGTAGTAATTTCTGATCCAACCCCGACCAAACACCAACAGCAGGATCACCACTTTGTCTTCTTCTGTCTAATTTCTTATGAAAATGTCCTTACGATCTTGGGACCAGTCTGCGGAGGAAGAAATTGGTCACAGTGAGGTCTAAATATACATACTTTAACTAATTAAAATACGAGTGGATGTGTGTACTCCTGATACAAGAGATCCAGTCCGTTATGACCCCATTGGGTCCCAATTAATACAAGCTTTTGCTTGTGCTGGTATGGCAGGTTTTCGAGGTTGAACCACAGTGTTCATATCTTCCGGCCAGTCTATCACTGTATAGATTAACCAGAACATAATTTTATATTCAAAGCTGTATGTATGTTTGCACGTCTGTGCTCTGTAAATTAATCCTACTGTGGATTAGTGGGGTTTATATTTATATTAATGATAATTATTAAAGGTTACGTTTTAAATTTATCCTATCAAATCTAACACAAATAAGAGTGCACCCACACAAGAGTCTTATGTAACAAAAATTCCTGGTCTTGTTTTGCAGGAAACTTTTTTAGCATAGCAGGGCAGCACAAGCGATCGCAGCACTGCTATGCTAAAATACACTCCCCCATAGGCGGCGTCAAGTTGATCGCACGAGCAGCAAAAAGTTGCTACATGCGATCAACTCGGAATGACTACCATTGAGCTTGAGCAGTGTGTGTGCGTTCTCAATAATCTGCTCATATTTCTTATGTTTTCCTCTCACTACATCATCCTCCTTGTGGTCGGACATATGCAGTGTGACGTGGCAGAAAACTGGTAACTGAAAAAAACCAACTTTAAGTGTGTAGCTCAGATATTGGTGCCTACAATTTCCTGAAAAATCATCTGATTGTCAGGCAGACCAAAATAAAATCTGCTAGTGTGTACCCAGCTTTACGGCAGACATCAGTTTTGTATTTAGAGCATGTGATCCAGAATGCCAATCACATGGAGGAGAACACGGTCACATGGGATGCGGCTGCGTCAGTGTAACCCCAACTGGCAGTGGTCACATCCAATGCATAGTCAAAAAAACTGATAGTGCCAAACATGTAACATCCCCTCACCTCTGACAGAGTTGTTAGCAAACCAAAAAAGCACACTAATGTGCAAAACCATGTTGCACTGCAGGTGGGGCAGATGTTATGTGCAGAGAGAGTCAGGGTGTGTACACACGGTGAGATCCTTGCTATGCCCGATTTTCACTTGCGATTTCCCTTGAACTCCCTGGAGCCCAGCACCACCGATTTTGACTAACTTTTCTTGAGATATGGACTATGTGTGCTTACGATTTTGGCTTATGTGAGATGTCATTGACATGTGAGATGTACTAGATAGTACACCGCTCTAGCAAGGATGGACTTGCCTGCACAGTCTATCTTTTCTTGCGATGCCGACCTGGCAGGACCGCGCATCGGGATCGAATCAGGATTGCAAGTGGCATAACACCTTGCGATCTGCACTAACTTTTCTTGAGATTTTGACTATATAGTCAAAATCGAAAGAAAATATCTCACCGTGTGTACACACCCTTAGATTTGGGTGGGGTGTGTTCAAACTGAAATCTAAATTGCAGTGTAAAAATATAGCAGTCAGTATTTACAATGCACAGAAACAATATATTCCACCCAAATCTAAATCTTTCTTCACAAGCTACCTACCTGCAGTGCAACATGGTTTTTCCCAATTGCTTACTTTTTTTTGTTTGTTAACAACTTTTAATAACCCCCATGTCTGCAGCTCTGTGCATCCCCCTGTATGTCTGTCTGTTTCCCCTTTTTGTACTGTACATATAGTTTTCTTTGTGTAAGGTATCTTTCTCTACTTGTCTCCCCATGTCTGCCTCTGCCTGCAATGGCAAATTACCTTTGTCCCTCCCCTTCACTCCTTCTCAGTGGCGAATTTCCCATTAGGCACGCGAGGCACGTGCCTAGGGGCGGCAATTGTTTGTGGGCGGCACTTGGATGCTTGTGTTGGTACTGTCAGCCCAAAAAATACCAGTAACTGCAAAATATTTCCACTGTACTGTACTGTACCGTATACCGTATATAAGCTGCCCTACTTATACCCCTTTTCCACTAGCTCCTTAAAACACGGGTAAATGCGCGGGGGCGCGCATTTACCCATGTTTTTCCCTAGTGGAAACGGGTCCCCCGGCAAATTCCCGGATCAAGTGATCCGGGAATCCTACCCGGGTAGCTAGCCGGGTTGAACACGTGTTCAACCCGGCTAGCAGTCTAGTGTGAACGGGAGCCCCCGTTCACAGTGTATAGGGAGGGCGGCGCTGGGAGATCATGTGATCTCCCAGCACCGCCCCTGCCACGTCACTAGCAGCGTCACCAACCCGGCAATATGCCGGGTTGGTGAGCGCTGTCTGAAAGGGAGCTGTAGTACGGGTCGCAGCCGTGTCAGGCGACACGGCTGCGACCCGTGCTATAGTGGAAAAGGGGTATGATTGAGGGCTTATAAGCATTCAATAAAAATAATAAAATTAGGCAGGCGGGGGGTACCCTCACCCCTAAATCTTCCCCTGCTCCTTATAACACCCCCTCCCCCTCTTCTTTTTGAGACTGTGTTTTGCCTATTTTCTACCTTTTATTGGACTGTTTCTCTGTCTCTACATGTTTTTATCTAGGGATTGATAAAGGTAGCCCCAGGACAGGGCACCCCTCGCTGATCCAAGCTCAAGCACACACTCAATCGGTCAGCATCAGGTTTATTCATGGCTGCAGCCAGTTACCAGTTAAATAATGAGAGTGAAGTAGGAAATAGCAGAAGCAGAAGCAGCTTTTATTTCCTGAAAACAGCATATTATAAAGGAATACATATTTGCATACAGTGTCGTAATTTCCTTACACACAGCTTAATCCTATTGGTTAATGACCTCTTTAATTCTATTGGTTAACATACTTTCTAATCCTATTGGTTAATAAACTGCTATCTTATACGTAATATGTTTGCCAACGTCTATATTTTTTTATATGTGCTCTTAAGTGGAATAACTGGGGTTTTTTGCTATCCTCGAAACCTACATATGTCTGGTTATGTTTTCACACCTGCCATACCGCAAACTGACAAATACCCTTTGAAGCTCACATGTCTAGCTGCTGACATTATATTTCTGCTAGGAAATTACCGTAAAATATATCTTAGATAAAGGTCATAACTTCACAATATGGGTTCAAACAAAGTACAGTGTCTGTACTTTTTCCTGTGTCAGCTCTAAGCTGAAAACAATTTGAAACAGCTTGTCAGATGTCAAACAAAATGGAGTATTATGAACAAATATGGCTTCCATCTTTATCAACTTCCCCTCTTTGTTTCTAATTTTTACCTCTAATCTACCCTTCCTTTACCTGGTCATTGATTCTATAGGGACACCTACTTTCACGTCTATTGTACCATAAGGGCACTCAAGACATGGGCTAATCCATTCAACATCCCTATATTCGGGCAGAACCAATGTTTCCTATTCTCTTATCCCTAACCACAAGAGAAAAGTTCATAAAGCAGAGGAGTCTTTTGAGGATGGAATCATTATATTGTTCATGGTCCTTGCTCAATAGTTCTCAAAAGTCTTTTTGACTCAATATTGTGACAGCAAAGTTCATTAGATTACGTCATCATAACAGTAGGGACAGCTGGAAGCTTCGGTGTATCTGGTATGGCAGGTCTCACAGTAGAAGAATGTGGAATTGTATATTATAGCTCCTCCAATAAGTTTCATATAAATTGGTTGCGGTTTAGCAGTTTCAGCAATGCCTTAGGTAGAAAAACATTTTAGTGTCAGTATCCACATAATAAGCCTTAAAATATGCAATTCATAGCAAAACAAGTCCCTTAGCAACAATAGATAATATTCCTGAAAAGCAATTGGTTGTATAGTGTTTATAAAATCAAGAAAAGAAAGAATCTGGAAATACACTGATATAATTATGATTAGTAGCGAACTGATTTTTCAACTGTATTACTTCATTCATCTTTTCATCAATAATATCTTCTGGGCTGGTATAATTTATTAAATAAGTACAACATTTTACTCCATACATGGGGGCATATTTACTAAAATTCGTATTTTTCCGAATGAGGTTAAATTTCAATCACGAATGACATCGAAAGTGTAAAATTGCAACTTTTTGAATTTATTACGACTAATTTACTAAGCTGTCGTGTTCTGCATTTTCGTGTTTACCGATGTCGAAGTCATTCGTATTTTTTTGCAGTGTTTTACGTGAGTGAATTGTAAAACACTGCCGACTTTAACACAATGAATCTCGGCCGGATCTGTGAGATCCGTTCTGGGCTTCATTGTGCACCTTTCGTAAAAAATAAAACATTGTTAAAATAACAATGGTCAGCGGTGAGGTTACTTTCGGTCAACCGCTGACCACAAAGTTCCCACCATTGGTTACAATGGAGCGCATAGGCGCTACATTGTATCACTGCCATGTGCTGCCTGACATACACTACAGGAGCACACAGCCAATCAGGAGGGTGCCACGACGTGGCGCTCCCTGATTGGCTGAAGGAACCCTCTTAGACAGAGATCAGGGGGGGTTCCTGGCAGTCGGGGAAAGGGGTCCCATGTGAAAACATGGGGCTCCTTTCAGTGTGTGGTCGGGTGTCCGTTTTTTTATTTTGCAAAGTACGTGGATTACAAATAGAACAGAAGAGGACCGATCTACACTGGATTATGTGAGTATCATTTTTTTACACAGGTACCCCATGGATTCTACATGGAGAAGAGGACCGACCCTCGTGTGAACATAGGTAAGTATGTATGTTTGGAGGTGTGGATGTGTGAATTAAACTTTTACTTTCAAGGTGTGTGTCTTCTGTTTTTATTGGGGTATTTATTTAGTAGTAGTGCTACAGGTACCAGCGGGCCCGGTTTTCCACCGCATGCTGGTACTTGTGGTTCTCCAAGTACCAGCTTGCGGGGGAGGCTTGCTGGGACTTGTAGTACTGCTACTAAAAACAATATTCAGATTTTGACAAAAAGGCTATCAGCCCCCCATCCGCCGCCCTTGGATGGGGGGGGGACAGCCTCAGGCTTCTCCCCTGGCCCTTGGGTGGCTGGAGGGGGGGACCCCTTGATTGAAGGGGCCCCCACTCCTCCAGGGTACCCCAGCCAGGGGTGACTAGTTGGGTATGTAATGCCAGGGCCGCAGGGACCAATATAAAAGTGTCCCCCGGCTGTGGCATTATGTATCTGGCTAGTGGAGCCCGGTGCTGGTTTCAGAAATACGGGGGACCCCTACGCTTTTTGTCCCCCGTATTTTTGGAACCAGGACCAGGCGCAGTGCCCGGTGCTGGTTGATTAAATATGGGGGAACCCCGGTCACTTTTTCCCCCATATTTTTTCAACCAGGACTGGCTCAAAGAGCCCGAGGCTGGTTTTGCTTAGGAGGGGGGACCCTACGCATTTTTTTTTGCAAATTTAACACTTTCCCACCCCTTCCCACTGATAAACATGCACGGATATCATGGATCCGTGCATGCCTATCAGAACACGGTAAAAAAAAGCAGGTCTGTTTTATTTTAGCACTTTTTCACGATTTGTATTTTTTCACGGCAGTGTTTGGCTATTGTCGGCAGTGTTTGTGAATTGCACTTTTTAGTAAATGACCGAGTTCTACCAAATTCCAGGCGTATTTGACCGATGGTGTATTCATTTGTAATTTTTTCCTTGGACTTCCAAAAAAATACGAATGCCCTCATCACTGCCGTGATTTGAGTTTAGTAAATTCCCTAGATGACACTTTGAAGAAAAAACACCATCTCGGTCAAAATCGGGACCTTAGTAAATATACCCCATGGTCTGCAAAGTGACATACTAGCCTGCAGATACAGTAAACAATTGGTGACAACTGTTTATATTGGTCCTGTTTTACATTTAATGACCAGCATCTTTTATGCCTATATGTCTTTACCTGGGTAAATGTTGACATCCTATTTGTAGACATTTCAGGTGGAGTAAGGGTAGTTAGTTGTGTATATATATTCCTTTTTGTTCTGTTATTTTTTGCATAGTTACTGATTATTGCACTATCACTTGACTCCTCATATAAGTAAGGTTCAATCATTACTGTTTATATAAGAATAACCATGCTAACAAGAAGAACTAAGTAACACATTATACATCCCCCAGACCCTTATATGGCCTGGGGCCTATTAAATTGTATTTGTATATTTTGATTGTGTATCGTGATTGGATAATACTTCCTTTGTCACTTTCTTGCAATGAGATGCGTCTATTCACGAGTCTCTTTCACTCAACGTGACTGAAGTGGCGGTAGTCAACAGAACTTAAAACGGTCCTTTGAATCTGGGTCAAAGAGACTTTCCTTTTTTTTTTTTAGTGACCACCAGTTCACCTTGCTTTAGTTCATGTGAGTCTTGGGAACAGTTGGTATCTGGAATAGAATCAAAAACTTTGCCATGCAATTTGGTTAGTTGCTGTTATATATGTATTACATAATAAGTTAAATCACCATGTTCATGTTGCAGTTGCTGTGGAAAATAATATACTGTCCTAGCAACAATACCAAAATAAGATTTCATATGGTATTAACCCATGCTTTGCCTGTTTCTATAACTAATTTTTATAGCTTTAGTTTTAAGGTAATAGATAAGTTATTCTACATGTTTACTACTCTGCTTATAGGGAGTGTAAAAGGCCTGAGTAACACCCAGATATGACAGAATTTTGCCTAATACTTCTCCTGTGAAATGGGTACCTCTGTTGCTTTCAATAACTTAAGGTACTCCATATCTACATATTACTTCTTGCATTAACTTCTTTGCAACTGTTTTGGCATTTTCTGCCCTGCAAGGCCAAACCTTGACCCAATTTGAAAATAGATCTTTGCACACAAGTACATTTTCATACCCAGAACATTTCTCCTTCATCCACTAGGGGCCACTGGAGTGTAGTTACAATGGGGAAATAGTAGGCAGTAAATGGGAGCTGGCACTTTAAAATTCTCACACTGTGGCTAGCTCCTCCCCTACTATCTCCCCTCCAAGCCAGTCTTAGTTAGTGCCCGATGTGAGCTGGTTCACTTGGGTTTAGCTGAAGAAATTTTTCTTTTTTCTTTATTATTTTATTTTTCTTTCTTACACTCACAGACTGGCAGCTCTGCCACTGCCAGTCTGCACCGTGGGAGCTGCCGGCGGGGTCCCATCGCAGCTGCGTGCGGCTCGGGATGGGCCCCGGCTGAGGGAGACACTGAGCTCTCCTGAGTTGGCCGGACACCGCTGCGTGCGGCGCGTGTCGGGGCCACTCCACCCAGCAGAAGATTCCGGCAGCATGGCAGCGGTGAGTATAAGGGGTCGGACACCGCTGCGTGCGGCGCGTGTCGGGGCCGCTACACCAGCAGGCGGACACCGCTGCGTGCGGCGCGTGTCGGGGCCGCTCTGTCGAGCAGTGTAACACTGCTAAGTGCGGCGTGTATCGGGAAGGACAGCGGTGAGTACAATCTCTCCCCTCTCCCCCCCCCTCCTTCCATGATTTATTATTTTACACTGTCTGTTTTAATGTTTGCATATGTGACCCCCTATACCGGAGCGTATAAAGGGCGCATTTGGGGGTTTTAGATGGGAGCTTCAGCCCGCTCTGTAAACGGGCTCAGCGATCTCCACTCCCCGGCTGCAGTATACAGGCAGCCGGTTATGCTGGGCTTATTTTTACACAAAATAAAAAAGTTTGAATTGGGCGCCAATAGTGGAGGGGGCGGAGCTAACTCCCGCTCCGTTCGGCGCCAAGCACTCTCCGCTCCCCGGCCGCAGCATACAGGCGGCCGGGGAGATACAGGCGCTTCCCGCTTCATGTGCAGCGGGTTTCATTTTTGAAATTGGCGCCGGAGCGGGGGGGCGGAGCTAACTCCCGCGCTGTAGGCTCAGCGCTCTCCGTCCCCCGGCCGCGGCAGCTGCAGCAGCGCGTACAAGTTCCCGGCCGCTCCAGCAGCGCGTACAAGTCCCCGGCCGCTCCAGCAGCGCGTACTCCGGCCTCTCCAGCACCTCCGCTCCACGGTCGCTCCAGTACCTCCGCTCCCCGGCCGCTCCAGCACATTTAAAAGGTGAGGCTGACATTCCCGCTTTGCTCAGCGGGCTCCCGGCGGCGACTCCCAGCGCTCATTGTCACAGAGGGGGATTTTAGTTTTCTGTGCAGGGAGATAAGATATTGGGTATATCTCACTTTGGCAGCAATTCCTTCCTGCATGAGAGTCCTCTGCCCGGCATTCCATACAAAAGGCTGTAGATCAGGGAGCCTGCTATATAACAGGAGCTGGGGATCAGCTCATTAAGGATTTAAATCTAGTGTGCAATAACAGTTTTTCACACAGTATTTATCTACCCTGTTGGGTGTTTGTTTGTGTTTATAGATATTTGTATGTGTGCGGGTGTATGTATATATGTGCTTATATATATAACCAACCATTGGGGTCCACACTCACACAGTCCAATTTCATGCTGGGGTGCGTGTCCAGATGAAAGATAACCACCAGGTTATAATTCTAGAATAGCCATACGAAGGGAGAGCACTCACCAGACTTGTTAAAAGGTAAATCCTTTATTTCAGAACAGGGAATCAAACAGCTACATCGACGTTTCGGTCCTGTCCAGGACCTTTGTCAAGATGGACAGGACCGAAACGTCGATGTAGCTGTTTGATTCCCTGTTCTGAAATAAAGGATTTACCTTTTAACAAGTCTGGTGACTGCTTATATATATAAATATTTAGATATATATGCATACAATGCCAGATATAGGGGGTAAAACAAACCACTTCCGCAATGTTTTATAATGACAAAATGCCCCGCCTTGCCACATAACACTTTCCCCCATTTCTTCTCGCAGGCTGGCCACCATTTTGAAAAGCCAGCGGAACCTCCGAAAACATCTGGTGCACCTTAATTAGCGGTACGCTACATACAGGGCGGGGTGTTGCCTTCCCTTTATTATTCCTTGGTGTCGCTGGGTACTAATGCTATTGGCAATTTGGGGAATGTGTATATATAAAACAGTGTGGCTCAGCACACTAATCCCCTAAACACCCAACCACAGAGGCCTGGGTTCAAGTACCACAACAGATACTTTTAGCGTTGCGGCTCAGTACGCTAGTAGCGGGTATCTCAACAGGGGGACCGGGGTTTTGAATCCCAACAGAGCACAGATAGCTCAGTCAGTAGAACAGCGCCGCGCTACGGGTTCACTAGAAAGTTTATATGGAATTGTGTAGGTCTCTACACATTATAGTGCAGACCTTACATAGCGCTGTTTTTATTTAACCCACCTTTTCTCCTTTAGTTTGTCTCACCTGGGATAGTCAAAGAATTCCCTCTTAGGTGTGAAGTATGTGGTGGAGCCATCTGCTTAGCCCTCCATGCACCTGCAGGACACTCCTGTTGGAACAGCTCAGATTACGCAGGTAATGTCACTATTAACCAGAGACCTTGTACGTCATTTCACCTCTCCAGGTTTCTAAAAGAACCTTGCTAGCCTCCCAGATTACACGACTCGGCAGTGGAAAGGCCCCTCTGGGAGGAGGCGAGAGATGCCCAGGATACAGTGGATGTCTGTTTTCGGTACAATCTCAACCAGTGTCTCTTAATATCCAGGTGCATTATACAGCAGTTCGTCTGATACTGCAGATAAAGAAGGCGGACACTTCAGGTCCATCAGGGTTCGGCGCCGATGACGAAATGGTCCAGTTTCGGATGAGCTGGACAGGCTCCGGTAGGCGGCTTGCAGACACCCGCATACACAATTTCAGGTATAAAACAATGTTTGTTTTCCTACCTTTTCCCCGCAGACGGAGGGAAATGGTATCAGACCCTCTCCAAGGTTTACCCCTCGATGTATCACCGATCCAACAAGCTGCCGTTTTCCTGAGGCAACATTGCTCAGGTATCCATCGAAGACACATATACGGCAGCAGGGTTCTACCTTGTCCGGAGCAGGTAGGTTGTGGACCAATTGTCCTCTAGGTTAGGATCAACTGATATTTTGGTACAGGTCAGAATCACGATTCTGCTTTATCTTCTTTGGAGGTCTCCACGTCTGCAGACTCGGAACCTGCATTTTCGCTTGGGCTGTCTTAACCAGACGACCTCTGGGGCTGCGACAGTGACAGGTGAACATGAAATCCTACGGGGCAGATGGTTCAGGGGAAGGAACTATCTGCAGGATTGTTTGAACCATTGGAGGTAAGTCCACTTTTCTTTCTCCTACTGCTGCCCCAGCTTCAGGACAGACCTTTACCGGTTTTTCCTCTAGATCTTTCCGTGCCTTTCAAGCTGTCGACTCCACACACGATATCTATGTCACCAGCGGATCTCAGGGTGACAGGCTGAAGCAGCGGTTCAACATCCTCGGTCCAGTCCGAGTTTAGGTTATCCTATACACTCACTACAGGTCAAACCTTCCTACCAGCTGGAGGGTCCCAGGGTAGGCACAT
This sequence comes from Pseudophryne corroboree, assembly GCF_028390025.1. Classification (NCBI taxonomy): domain Eukaryota; kingdom Metazoa; phylum Chordata; class Amphibia; order Anura; family Myobatrachidae; genus Pseudophryne; species Pseudophryne corroboree. The sequence goes on along the minus strand of NC_086449.1, from coordinate 624,611,342 downwards.
GTCGGTGGTCCTACGGGGAGTACTGAGAAGGATTGGGCGGTTACAGACTAGATTTTGCAGTACAACCGTTTCAGGAATCAAGAGAGTCATACTGCAGGCGGCACTCCATATGCTTCTAACGAAAAGGATGTTGATCCCTGTTTCTCAGATATCCTTTGAATCGGGACAGTACTCAGGCCTTTGTTTTCTGTTCACATTCCGAAGCCAGTTGACTAGGCCAGGCCTATTCTGGCCTTACAATCCTTTCAGTCTGTGATTGCTAGTTTTGAACAAGAAAGGGGGTTTTACGTGTCCCTTGTCTTCAGAGATGCCTGTTTACTGATTTCCGTTGGACGGGCTTTTCTCAGAGTCGCATTACAGGATTCTCATTTTCGCTGTCAGTCCTTTCCTTTCAGTCTCTCTTCCGCTCCCACAGGGTTCAGGAAGATCACACAATAACTCTTTTTCAAGGACAGTAGGTGACGTTGGTTCCCTAATGGGACAATCTACTGCTACTATCCCACTCTGTACATTAGGTGGCTTCGGAATATCCGGAGGATCCAGGAGCTTCTGATTCGACACAGATCCAATCTATGCTCCTCGTAGACGTTTCTCAACACGGTTCGTCAGAGGATTTTTCCTTCCTCGGCACCAGGTACTCTATTCCTTCAATCAAGTTGCGACGCAATGAGTGGTCGCCTACATTCCTCTCTGAGCGGGGGAGAACAATCTTCTTTCCAGGTCATGCCACCAGGTCAGACTCCCGGGTGAGGGAACATTCCCCGGAGTTTTGTCAGCCAGTCCGCTGTGGGCGGAGATTTCAGATCGACCTCAGGGCGTTCTGACTGACTCTTTAACCCTTTACTACTCTCGGACGTGAGCTCTGGCGGCAGTAGCCGAGGAGGCCCTCAGGGCTCCGGGGAGTTTTCTGGTTACTCTATCCTGCCTCCTTTTCTATTTCTACCTCATGTTCTGTAACACAGGAGAGAATTATGTGTGCTAGTCCTCTCGGTGGCGCTGGTTGGGCCACGCATGACTTGAAGATACAGATACACCTGTTGTCAGTAGAGGAGCCTGGGCTCCTACCTCGACTGGACTGTCTACTTCAACTGGGTCCTTTTCTTTGTTCAATCTTACACTTGTTTTGTTTAACCGGGTGACTGTTCACAAGACCTCAGAAGGGAGGAGTTCCCTAGTTCGGTTAGGCCTACTGGGCACCGATTTCAGAAGTCTGTTACCTCTTCTCGCTTTTGCCACTTTTGGAAAACTTTATGGGACATAATAAGGATAAAAGGGGTTTTCCCCCTTCTTTCAGTTACCATTCATCTTTGGTTTCTCTGGGAGGTTTGGCTCCGCTGCGCTTCAGACCACAATGACCGGAATTTTAGCTCTCTGCCTTTTTCGGTTTTCTTCCAAAAGAGATTAGTCTAGCGGCCGTAAGTTCGGCCTCTTTTTCAGGGAGTACTCTATTAGCTACTCCCCCGGCTGAGCTTCGGCCTCAGCAGTCGTTTCTTCCAGAGGGGATATCCATTTTTCAGATAAATCTGACACTAGTGTTTTTCGTTCCTCTTTGAAGGCTTGTCAGGGCTCGCCGACTCTCCCTACAGAGGTCTTCGGCTATTCGACGAAGTGTTTTTCTTCTTTGTCTCTGTACGATGCTCCCGTGCTAAATAGCCGGGGTCCCAGCATACGCTGGGCCGTTGGATACATCTGACCATCAGACAATCTTCTTGGCAGTTGCTAGGGAGCCTCCGTTTTCCATTTCAGCGCACTTTACGCGCGTTGTAAGACCTTCGTGGGCGGCTGCCCGTGGGGTCTCCATGAATACTTTGTCGGGCGGCTACTTGGTCAGACCGACATTCGTTTTGTCAAATTCTACAAGTTTGACACTTTTGCGGCCTCTGCATCACAGTTTGGCCGAGCAGTTTTTACAGGACTCTCAGCGCTCTCCCACCCGTTTTTGGGAGCTCTGGGACGTCCCCATTGTAACTACACTCCAGTGGCCCCTAGTGGATGAAGGAGAAATCAGGATTTTGGTACTTACCGATAAATCCCTTTCTCCGATTCCACAGGGGCCACTGGACGCCCGCCCAGCGCTGTTTCTCCTTGTTTTTTGCTTAAAGGTTTGCAGATCACCATATGACTGCTTGTTGAGTTCAGGCTAGCCTGGTTTTTTGTCAGGTTCTGTTCCAGGTTTAGTTTGGGTTATCCTGGTTTACAGGGCGTCATTAACCTCCTCTACCTTAAGGTTTGTTTATTCCATCTCTCATCGGGCACAGTTTTACGTAGACTGGCTTGGAGGGGAGATAGTAGGGGAGGAGCTAGCCACAGTGTGAGAATTTTAAAGTGCCAGCTCCCATTTACTGCCTACTATTTCCCCATTGTAACTACACTCCAGTGGCCTCTGTGGAATCGGAGAAAGGGATTTATCGGTAAGTACCAAAATCCTGATTTAGGTAACTGGATAAGGTCTATTTGTAATTATTGAAAGGGGTAGCAAGTTTGTGGGTACCTTTACTACCTTTCCTGGGTTATGTAAAGCACAAGTTACACACCCTGCAACATAAGCTTGTGCTGCATGTGTGAAACCTAGTGCCAACCCAATGCTGGTTTAAACTCCTCACCATTGCATCTCTTGATTGGTGAGTTTTTTTATGCAATATTTGTGCTAAGACTGGGTAAAGTGAGCGTGGTAAACAGAGACGGTTTCCCACCATCCAACTGTCACCGCGTATTTGCCCACCTAATTTTTCCCAATCTTTTTTCTTCTTGCCTAAGGCCTGTGCTTGTAATTTGCGAAATAACTGTAAAGGTGTGTACACACGGTAAGATATTTTCTTCCGATTCTGACTATATAGTCAGAATCGGAAGAAAATATAGTGCAGATCGCAAGGTGACAGTCACCTTGCGATCCCGATCCGATGCCGATGCGCGGCCCCGCGCGGTCGGCATCGGAAGAAAAAATAGGCTGTGCAGGCAAGTCAATCCTGACTATCTCTATAGAAGAGATAGTCAGGATTGAAATCGCACATAGCCAGCATCGCAAGCACAGTTATTATGTGCTTGCGATACTGGCTAAGTGCCGACCCGGCCCCCTGTCGCACGGTGAGAATCGGATAAGTCCGAATCTCACCGTGTGTATGCACCCTAAGACTAATGACTCTGGTGTGACAGTTAACATCACCTTAGTGTTTGGCAGAGGCTGGACTGCTGCAGCTTTTGCCGCCTGATAAGCTAAAGCGTTTCCTCTGACCTCTGCAGTATTCTCTTTAGTGTGCGCTTTGACCTTTATGACTGCTAATTTCTTTGGCAATTGAAAGGCAGCATATAATGCCCTAATACAGTCTGCATGTTTTATTGGTTTTCCTGAAGAACCTATAAAATCTCTGCTCTTCCAGATAACTGCATAGTTATGGGCAATACCAAAGCAGTACCTTGAGTCTGTATAAATGTTAACCAATTGACCTTCAGCATAAATACAGGCTGCAATCAGTGCCCTAAGTTCTGCTTCCTGAGCTGAACTACCTGGTTGCAGGGGTTCCTGTATTAAGATGTCTGTTTCTGTGGTAACCGCAAATTCTGTATGCGGTTCCCCATCCACATAGTACCTGGAGCCATCCACAAATAAATGTAAATCTGCATTTAGTAGAGGATGTTCCTGTATGTCTGGTGTACTTGCGGCTTCAAGGGTCATTAACTCTATACAATCATGTTCTTGATCGTGTGTAGAAACTGAAAAACTTGATTGGTTTTCTGTGCCTGTCATTTCATCATCACTCACATCATCCCCTCACCACTAGAGGCAAGAGATTTTTCTCCTCCTTCAGCTTTCCCCTCTTGAAACCAGCGGCAATAATGTAGCTGGGTTCAAAGATGTACAGCGATTGATGGTGACATTGGACGGTGTGAGCAGTGCTACTTTATACAGTATTTGGTCAATTTAGCAGCAGATAAGTGTTTTGATTTTAACTGACAGAATGTGTATAGCTGCCCATGAGTCAGTTAAAATATGCATTATGTTTTATTTGGGCATCATATAAAACTTGGAGTTTTTGTGATGCCCCTGCAATCCCTTTTTTGCAATATGTACTTATACCTAAAAGGATATGAGTTGTTTACATGTTTGAGGAGGTTTAACTTCTGAAATAATTTTCCTCCTTTTTGTAGTGATATGCTTACTATAAGCAGAGATGCAGTGTCCTAGAAATTGTACTTTGTCTTGTGCACATTGTAACTTATTTCTATGTACCTTACATTTTTTTTCCATATAGGAATAGCAATAAGGCTTGACATTTGGGTTTTATTTAAAAATACCTTACACTTGTTGTTCTTTTGATGGCATCATATAAAACTTAGTTTTCTGTGATGCCCTTGGAATGTATTTTGTACAATAGGTGATTCATTCTAGAAATTACTTAAACTGTTGTAAGGTGCGTCATAGAGATATTTCTAAAATAAACCTCCCTCCTTTACTGTTATATGCCGAGTATCAGCAGTGATGCAGTGTTAATGTATGTTCACCTAACATTTATCAGAGGTATCATTTATGCATTGTTACAGTTTACAGTTACAATCTTGATTTTATACCATGTAAATGTAATTGTATCATGAGGGCAGACTTTTATCTTAGGGGTATGGACTATGACTACAGTTCTGCCCACTTCTCATACCTAGTTTACCTCATCACTTGGCCCCACCCCTTGTAATAGTTACCCAAACACTTCCTTATTCTCTGGCATTTCATTACACACTGTAACTGGAACAGTAACGAGCTGTACATTAAAGAAAATATTTTTTTACATTTGTAACATGTTTTTAATTATTTATCTATGAACTGTTACTCTTTTAGCCACAGAGATATTCATTTTACTGTGGAGATTTGTTTAATGCAAATACATGTCATATTTTTAGTCTTATGACAGCCCTTTGCTATTGGCTGGGGCAATATTCATTTGGCCACAACACATTTCATTATACTTATCCAAAACTTTATACTAAGAGAATACTATTTTACACACACATATAAAACACTGAGAGTGAGCCAGCACTCTCCCAACTCTGAACAGGGGTTAGCTGGAGTTTAATGATAAACCATTAGAACTTACATAATACATTATATCACACACTTTTATTGAAGTCTACAAGTCATTTGTAGCCACTGATTCAATACATATTTACCAATGTAATTTACAGACTATATATTTTGCTATTCTGTGGCACAAAATGACAGAAAAGTGCAAACACACTGATTACAATTTATGAATAATCTCTTTACACAATTTGTTAAGCATGCAGTTCCAGAGACAAAAGCAGCCTGAAACTGAGACTTTTGGACCCCAGTTTTACCTAATGACGGACCAGACCAGCCCACATGGGAAGGCAAGGAGGAGTAAATAATAGATTACTTCAGCTGGATTTATGTTTGCATTTCCATGCCACCTGAGTCCAATTGTCCATCACTAAGCAGGATCCAGAAAACTCATAACCCTTTTTGGATTCTATGTCTAGGTTTAAATTATTTTTAATTTTCTTACATGTCTAATGAACTCCATAAATTGTTGTTTAACATCAGGGAGTTCTGTAACTGTTGTTATGTTAACAGTTCTGAATTTGTTTATATCATGCAGTGGTTCAGCGCAACTCTGAGCGCGCTGGATTAGGTCCGTCAGCAGCTACACCAGGTGTGACAGTATCTTATGTGCACACTGGATATAGTCTGCAGGGACCAAATCCTTAAGTAATTTATACACTGGAGGTGCAGATGCCAAACTTGAGACCATACATAAATGTATCTTAGGAGACATTCCTGGTCTCTTGACATTACATGCTGTACAATTTTTAGTTTGCCAATGTATAAGTCTGGGGCATACACATTTTCAGATATAATTAGTTGGTCTTTTATTTTTTTAACACTGGCAACCATTTACTGATTAACTTTTTAGGTTTAACAGATTTCCTAACATTTGGTTCTTTACAGGGTTTACATTTGTAAGACCAGGGTGTCTGACAAACTGGACATATTGTGTCATCTGGTGGGTTACAATGTCCACAATTTGGACACGCCCAGTAAGGATACCATTTGGTTTTCTTGGGACCTCTACGTCTCATTGTTTCCTGTCTTGATGTGTCTGCATCATCCCAGTCATCCAAACTTATTAGGGACAGTTGTTCCTGAATTTGGTCTACCTCTTCTAACTCTTTCTCATACTGAAGTAATTCACCCGTGTCAATCCACAACTCAAGCCTACGCTCCAGTTTATTATCCTTCACATATCTCCCATAGGTTACTCTAATCTGTTTCAACCTATCTGGGTCCAGAGTGCCATCAATAGACAATCCTGCCCGTTGAAACAACCGTCTCATACCCTTCAAGCATTGCTCACCATGTACATTCTTCATAATGTCCATGGCACTCCGAGGTGCTTCATCCGAAGGATAAGTATTTGTATTTCCCATACTTATGGCCAGTAAGTATTCAAAATCCGGGAAATATCAGTAGCCTGGATCTAACGGATCCTCAGAGATATAACTGTGAGGAAAATTGCCTGGAACAGAGGTGATTTGTAACCAATTTTTACCTATGTCACTATCCTTTGGAATGAAATGACATCCCATCAATATGAACACATCATCTGGGTTTTCTCTATTTTCCCAAACCCCTTCTTCTGCAGAGTACCTACTGCTTTTAAAACAAATGGCTGTCCCTCCCCTAACTTATGTATGATAGCTATGCAGACACAATCCTGACAGGACATTTAACTTGCATCCATTGCTCGCACCAGTCTGTGTTTACAGATCACAGGAGAGAGAGAAAAAAAGTTTTAAACGACTTCCGTTCCTCTTTTTTTTTCTTAACTCTGTACGCTATAATTTTTAAAGCGACAGGAAGTGCTTTATGGTACTAATAAGGTATGCAAGTCAGATGCAATGATATTCTATCATGACTGTAACTTAGACTCGTATATTATGTACAATATATTGTTCTGAACCTTCCAATTCAGACAGTATATCTGACCAATCCTTTCCAATATTTCTTACTTTAAGAATAAAATGACAACCTATTGGTACAAAAATGTTAAACCCCTCTTCCCACGGTTCAGAGAATAAGGGTGATTCTCCTGGACTACAAATATAATGTAAATAAAATTTCTGATTGTGGTGTGCCTTTACTAAGAGTACTACACACTTACAAAGGGGGACATGTCTGTTTCATAACTCTGACTTATTTCTAGAGTCTTTCTACAATATCCTACACATATAGACTGCAGTAACACAAACTTAACCTACGTTCTAATTCTCAATATAAGACAAAACAAGACAGTGGTTGCAGCAACATCCAGTTTAACAACCCATCAGTTGGTTATATGCAGACACACTCTAAATACTCAGAATCCATTTACTCCCACATTCATTCATTTGTCAAAGTCAGAAAAATATCACGATGCACACTGCCATATTTGCACCTCATACAGGTCCGCGCTGCGCATGCGTGCGCTCTCCCGTGCGTGCGCATACTCGCTGTTGCGGGCACCCGCGGGCGCGCAGTATGTGCATTTACGGTAGAGTTCATGTGTTCGTAGCGTGCGACTCAATCGTTACATATTTTCACTATATAATGTATTTTGTAGATCATGGTCCCTTTGATAGAATCTGAAAGTTTAGTTAATGTAGCATGTTCGTGGACAGAGAAATCCCCCTTTGTTTGATACGAAGGGTCAGACAGGAGTAATACAGTGGTGTTTGGTATCCATCGGAAGAGTATTTAATTAGCAATATTCCGGTGTTGGTTTGAAGCGAATTAATCGCTCGTGCGAATAGTTATGGACATAAGAAGTTTGTGTCCATTTACTATTATTTGCACTTACTTATCCATGCGGCGGGAAACCTAGTTTCCCACCCACCTGAGCAGTTGGAAATCGTCACAGCCCACCTGTATGAATCAACCTATGACCTTTTGTTATAATGCGAGGAGGAATTCCTGTGTCCAATGAACAATGAGATTGTAGGGACCATTGAATTGTATTGTGTGTGGGGCATAAATAGACAAGCCGATCACATCCAGCTCTCACTCTTCAACGGTTCTCATTGCTGAAAATCGGGAGCTGGATGTCCAGAGGCGCATGCGATCGTTCCCCTTGTGCGTAAGTTTTCTCCGCAATCATATTGTCTTTCTTGTTATTATGGGCCATATCTCTCTCTCTCTCTTCTCTTTCTCTCGTATTCTCTTAAACGTAATAGTATTGTATTGTATTTACTGTGTAGTTACCTGGTTAGTTAGTCTATGTTATATTGTAGTGTGTGACTTGTACTGTATTATTCTTTTTTTCAAGTATAACAATCATATAAGGCGTTAGACCCTAAGCCCGGTAGTTGTGTATTTATTATAGTGTTAAGTATTCACAGAGCGTCGGTGACGCTCAAACAGCTTTTAAGTTAATAAGGTTACACTGTGTTGCATCTACACCCTATCTCTACACTAAGGTTTTACAGCATATTACATTGTTTATGGTTTAGATTTAAAGGTTTAACATTGTGAGCGTCTGCGCCGCTCGTGATCTCCTCGTGGTCTCGAGCGTCCGCTACGCTGATAGCGTAGCATTACGGTAGTCGCTCACCTATAGTGTGCCCGATACCAACAGCGTATTCTCGCGAGCGTTTGTGTCGCTCGAGCTGCTCGCTCCCGATACAGCGTCCGCTACGCTAAGAGCGTACCCTTACGGTACCTCGTGCGCCAGTTGCGTACAGTGTTTCTTAACCTCTGTATAGTGTGTTATATAGGATAAATACTTGGCTTTATCTAATCGGCAGCCAATAGCGTGCCTGCCTGTGATCTCTTGGCCGTGAGCGAACGTGACGCTTGAGCGTCTCGACCTCGGCTAAGCGATCGCTACGCAACGTGCGTACCCTTACGGTACTCCATACATAAATAGCGTACAGTGTTCTTAGGCCTCATAAAGGGTTTTAAATAAGATAAATATTTAGCTTTATCAATTCGCGGCTCGTCCTGTCCTTCACATATCTCTGCTAGGTAATCTCAGCAGACATTATCCATCAGCAAAGGGCGGGAGATCATATTCTTCGCAGTGCTGACGGGATAAGCGTCTGCTTCGCTTAGTAAAGGGTGCTGAAGGAATCCGGAACCGGAGGTAAGAACAAAACGCTAGTGTCTTTTAAAACTGTTTATTTCTGTCTTGCGTACACACGCACATATCTGCATTTCTTTTTCATTCGTGTATTTTCATATCACTCTCCTGTTTGCCATTTTATAATTGATAAAACGTGCTAAGAGAGATTTGTCGCTATTTCATAGTATAAAGTGTAAAAGTAATGCGTTAAGGGATAAAGTGTAAAGCACACGCAGCTCTACCTAAAGGTACAAGGAGAGATTGGTGTGGGGTTCAGTAGAGGATCGAGGATCATCTACATTGATAAACGTGTTAGTTGTGTTACGGTGGACATTGGTTTTGTGTACACGTGTCTCTAACAAAGGGCTGAGACTCGCGTACGCAAAGGCCGACGCACGCAGCGTAAATTACGCAACGGAGCGTCTGGGTTCACCCACGTAACTCAAGTCACACGATAGTGTTGATTTTCAACAGGCGATAAATAGCGCAACAGGCGATAAATAGCGCAACAGGCGATAAATAGCGCAAATCTATTTTAATATCCGAAATTTAAATTAACAGATCCTTCTCCAAATTTACAACACATCTGGTCTAAAGAAAAATTTCTGCGCAGAAATAGAAATAGAAACAAAAGTGTACATGTGATGAGTGAGTGTTTTTAAGTTTTACAATTTTGGGGATTGAACCACAGAAATCACCGAGTTCTCGTGAAATTACATACGTGTAAGTGACATGCACGGTGGCTAGGGAGGCATCCCTTGTTAAACATATATAAAGAGCATTAGAGTGTAGCAGACCAGGAGGTCATACTGTAACAGACCAGGAGGTCAGACCAGGAGGTCGCATAACATACCAGGAGGTCCAGGTACAGCAGACAAGGAAGTCCGCTATAGAGTCAAGTAGCCCAACACCAAAAAGGGTTGGAGCGTAACCCATATAGGCCATAAAGCTCAGGCTGAAGGAATTCGCAGCTGCTGAATGTCGATTCCACTGGTCGCTCCGTACATAAGATTAGTTGCTTATGTACTGAACGATTGTACCGCACGTAATTGTGTGCATTAGTTAGTCTGACC